>NW_027070003.1:461524-512131 GCF_002906115.3 Quercus suber
CTCCTTTTTGGATTTTTTTTCTTTTTTTTATTTTTGTTTAAGGTTGTTGGTTTTTTTTTTTTAAATATTTGTTTTGGTTTTTTTTTTTTTTTTTTTTTTTTTTTTTTTTTATTTTTAATTTCCCATTATAGAGTCTACTCTCTCCCTTTTAAAGCTTTGGTTGAATTTTGATTTGGGTTAATACTTAGTTTTTTAGAAATAAGAATTTGAGTTTATGTCAAAACATATTCTACATGGCTATGAATTTGAATATACTTACCAATTTTGAGTAATAAATTATATAAAGTATGTCTTTTATTCCTTTTGTTTCATTTTAATTTTTGTTAAGATAACATTGTAATTTTGTGATGAATTTTTATTATTATGATAATCTCATTATTCCTTAAGAGATGAGAAATTTGAAAACTTATAAAGTTTAGTTGTATATCAAATATAACACACTAGAACAGAAGTTAGAAAAATATAGTTTATCTTAAAAAAATATTAATCAAACATACAAAATATAATAGTATGATATATTTGTACTTTGTAGATATAAAAAGATGAAAAATACTTGTAGAATTTTTTTTTAAAATAAATAATATTTGAAGTAATTGTTAATTTTTATATATTACACCCCATTACAAAATATTTATATATTCCCACGCATCGCGTGGGTCCGCGACTAGTACCCCATAAAAACCTAATATATATTCTTGACAAAACGGCAATAGAAAACCTAACTATTGACAAAAGCAACTCTTTTAATTTTCTGACGATTCATTGAACCAATATAAAAGGGAGAAACTCACCTAAACACATTACTTCAACCTTAATTCTCAAAATTATTCCTTAATTTATCCATTAATGGAGAAAAAAAAAAGCATATTAGGCAATACGCCTTGATCACATGCTTACTCCCTTACTAACCTTTCTCTATCTTACTTTTTAATTATTTACTGTATGAAATTGCATACATGTGTGGTTCTTCGTTGTCTTTAATGATGTACTTTCATTTTCTCTACACCCAAAAATATAGTTAAGTTATAATTGGGCTCCTTGTAATCAATTACAAAACCAAATTCGACCTAGTAAACACTCACTATAAAATTCAACACACACCAGCACAATTCAAACTTCTCATATCCCCCACTTAACCTCACTTAAATTCTTGATATTCTCATTAGGTCTTATTATGAGTATCACATTGTACCGTACCTCCTAATCCTGGAGTTAATTACCAAGTTAACTATAATATAATTTGTCATGACCTAAGAAAGCATTAGCCACATTTACATTAACTCCCAAAATGACTATTTAAGTTATAATTTGGGTTTCTTGTAATTACTTTTAATCCCTTATTCGACCTATTAAACACTCGATTTAAGACTCAATACATGTTCACATAACATACACTCGTCACTATGTATATTACCACCATTAATCTATACTTATATATAGATATACATTCCAACCTATCACTAAACAAAAGCGAGTGGAAAAAAAAAAAACCCTTAAGGAGACTATCTGGTTCTTTTTTTTTTTTCTTTTTTGAGAATAGCTTATCTGGTTCCTTAATTATTACAAACGATTTGGTATGAACTAACAAAACTGTTAGGTTCTAAAAGTTTAGAACAATTGGCAAACCGTGAGCATAAACTTGTCTAGGTATAAATCTTAGAATCTATAGAGTTTATTAGACAATACTCAAGGTACTACATGTCAAAATACAAGAACATTCAAGCTGCAGAAAGAAGAATCCAAATTCAATGAAATCCGACCAATCGAAAATTAGATCCAACCGATCGAAAATCATAGACATGAAATTTTTGCTGAATTCTATTTCAACCCAAGCTTTGCTTAAACATTTTGGGTTTCAAGTGAAACACTTCTAGTATATAAAGGAAAACCCTAACTACATTTTGAGAGCTTTTTGAGAGACTTTGGAGGTACTCTTGTGAGATCTAAAAGGTACTGTGCCTTCCTCTTTCAAAGTCACTACCGGAAATCATTCTCATATCATTAGATCTGGTAAATCTGAAGTTGTTGCAACAAGATCAATAACTGCTGATGATCTAAACTTACAAGGGTGGTCTTTGAGTCACAAATTGGAGAGTTTGTGTTGCTAAACCTTTAAATGAGATCTCAAAGTCACAAGCAAGGTGGCTTGTGTTGGTGTAAATCCAAGAAAATGAGTCTATGGATTCGGAGTTTACACGTGGTTATATCAGTAAGTTACTACAAAAGGTAGCATTAGATTTAGGGTTAAATCTTTTACAAAAACTTCAATTCTCTTATAGTGGGTTTGGTTTATCTTGAGAATAACTAAGTTAAATCCTCTCTAAGTTTTTACCTTAAAACGGTTCGTTTTATTAGTTTTCCTAAGTAATCATAGTGTAATATTATTTACTTTCTGCATCTTTGCATGATATGATTTATTTGTGTTTAACATAGTTCTGAAAATTAATTTAAATAATCACTTGATTAATAAATTAGGTTAAACAATCCGTTTAAAGGGGTCTAAACAAACAAACAAAAACGATTAGAAAATTCCATCCTACAGAGAAGGTCACGGGGGATGTAAATTCCTATGGGTAACATGCATGATTGGTTTTGCTAACACCACAAAATTAATCGCTTTCCAGGGCCTTTGCTAGTGGTCTTTAGCATAGTTGGACTTAAAATCCACTCTTCAGTTTACAGTCAGAAGACTCAGAACTAAGAATTCGAAGGAAGGTAACATGTGTGTTATTATGGGCGAGATCTAGCAAATAATTGGTGCAGAAACATGGACTTCACATTTTCCACATCAGACTTCACAATAAGAATGCATAAGTCTTATTGTTGCAGTGATTTAAGAAGGAAATTTTGCCAACATGTCTTCTTATTTGTAGGGTCCTCGACAATGCTCTGTGAATAAAAATCTATTGTTCACCGATTGTAAATTGATACAGTTCATTTTCTTTCTTTTTTATAAAGTATATGATGAAAAAAAAATAAGACAATATAAACTACAATTAATGGAGTACAGCGTGGAATTAAGAATTTTATGCTCTAAACATTTAGCATTCATGCCAAAACTTTACTATTTCCAATAATGGTGGTCCTAAATTGCCTCACAAAAAACATTTAAAAAGTGTTGAAAAACATAAAAGAATATATTTCCTCGGATCAAAAGTAGATATAAGTCATGAGTGTATGAGTATCAAATATGGGTCTCGAAAAATGGTCTGGATGACATAAATAAACAGACCCGAATAACACGATACAATTGAATGCCCCACTTCCAACCTAGCTTGAATCAGAGTCAAATGAATCTACAAGTCACGCTAGTTTAAACTCAAATGATTTTGCAAGACTGAAAGTTCCAACGATGACCAAAGTCGTCTAGTCAAGCCAAACATTAAAGGCAAAGACAAAATTACAGTAAACATTATTAGAGCAATTTTGTAGCCTACAATAGTTGTCATGGTCCCAACATAATGACATAAATATGGATTCATATCATCTCAATCCATATCTCTTTCCAAGACCAAAAATAGCTCCGCACTACCTATTGTTGAAAAGATAATGAGGGTGTTATTATGGCCATACTTCATGCTCTTGCTTTCTCAAGTTAATTGCTCCTCATCTTTATCTCCTCCATCAGTGCCCCTATGCCATCCAGACCAGATCTCTACTTTGATCCAATTCAAGAACTCCTTTTCAGTCACCAATGACAATTATTCACCTAAGATGAATTCGTGGATAAATGGTACAAATTTTTGTGCTTGGAATGGGGTTACGTGTGATTACATGACCGGTAATGTGATTGGCATTGACCTTAGTTGTAGTCAACTTCAAGGCATTATCGATTCCAATAGCAGCCTTTTCTCTCTTCGTCATCTCCAAAAGCTCTATCCCTCTTTCAATGACTTCAATGGCTCCAGAATGTCATCTAAGTTTGGTTGGTTTGCAAACATGACGCATCTTAACCTCACAAAGTCCAATTTATCTGGTAAAGTTCCATCTGATATCTCTTATCTATCCAAACTAGTTTCACTTGATCTCTCTAGGAATGACAACATGAGACTAGATGACACAGGTTTGCAAAGGTTAATTCGGAACCAAACCAAGCTAAGTGAACTTTTTTTGGTTGAAGTTGATGTCTTTAGTTTCACCAAGTTCTTTTAAGAATTTCTCTTCTTCTTTGACATCTCTTCAACTTATGATTGTCAATTAAAAGGGAGATTGCGAGATAATATATTCCACCTTCCAAACCTTCATTTGCTTGATGTAAGTTACAACCACAATCTCACAGGTTCTCTTCCGAATTATAACTAGACTAGTCCCCTCAAGGTCCATGGGCCTATCTGAGATAGGATTCTTGATCGACTTACCCAGTCTAATGAGCAATCTAAAGTCTTTGAGAGAATTGTACCTCAATGGGTGCAATTTCGTAGGGTCATACCCAACATTTCTTTCTAACCTCACAAAAATCACTTCTTTGGACCTCTCACATAATAACTTTAGTGGTCAAATACCATGGTCCCTTCTAAAATTTGAACGGCTCACTCTCTTAGATATTTTGTTCAACAATTTCGTAGGTCAACTTTCAGATGTTACTACATATTTGGCTAAACTTTCATCTTCAAATAATTATTCCAATAGTCAACTAGATAGTCTGATTTCTTCCAAACTAGCCTTTCTTCATAACTTACTAAATGGCATGATACCCTTTTGGTTGTATTCCATATCACATTTGCATTATTTGTATATGGATAATAACAAATTCACAAGAGGTATCTTGACTTGAGTAATAACAACCTACATGGCCCTCGTCCAAAGTCAATCTCTAAACTTGTGAGCCTTTATCATATAAATGTCTCCCTCAACAATTTAAGTGGCACTATAGAGGAAAAAATATTCTCAAAGCTCAAAAACCTTGAAGTTGCTGATCTTCACTCCAACTCGCTTCAAGGACCAATTCCAATTCCTCCATCTAGCATTTACTTTCTTTTCAATGTCAAGGAATAATTTAAATGGAGTGCTCCCTTCTTTGATTTTTAATATCAGTTCACTCAATGTTCTTGATTTGTCTCATAATAACTTGAGTGATATGATTCCTTCATGTTTTGGAAAATTGAGTGATAATCTCTCTGTGTTGGATTTGCAAAGTAATACATTTCATGGCACCATCCCAGAAACATTTGCAAAAGGCAACAACTTAAGAAGTATTAACCTCAATGGCAATCAATTGGAAGGGCCTTTGCCACAATCATTGGTAAATTGCAGACACCTAGAAGTGCTTGATCTAGGTAACAATAAGATCAACGACACCTTTCCTCATTGGTTGGGAACTCTTCCAAACTTACGAGTTCTTGTCTTGCGATCAAATACATTTCATAGTCCTATAGAAAATCTAAATACCAAAATTTCCTTCACTAATTTACGAATCATAGACCTTGCTCACAATGAGTTTCATGGTCTTTTGCCTAAAAAAATATTTCAATTATTTAATTGCAATGATGAATGCAAATGCAGATAAAGGTAAATTGAAATATATAGGTGATAACTATTATCATGATTCTGTGATGGTGATCATGAAAAAGTTGTCCACTGAATTAGTGAAAATCCAAAATCTCTTTACAACCATTGATTTCTCAAACAATTGTTTTGAAGGAAAAATTCCAAAGTCCATTGGAAAACTAAAAGTCACTCAAAGGGCTCAACATGTCGCACAATAAACTTACAGGTAACATGCCTTCATAATTGAGAAATTTGACCAATCTGGAGTGGTTGGATATTTCCTCAAACAAGCTTACAGGAGAAATTCCAGGACAGTTGATACATCTTACATCACTAGAAGTTTTAAACTTAGCAGAAAATTGTCTATTTGGACCAATGCCTCGAGGTAACCAATTCGATACATTTTCATTTTATTCATACAATGGAAACTTGGACTTGTGTAGATTTCCATTGGCAAAAACTTGTGGCAATGACAAAGGATAACAATCACTACCATTGTCAACCATCTTAGTTGATAATTTGAAGTTTGGGCTTCATGGGAAAGTTGTATTATTGGGGTACGGATGTGGATTATTTTTTGGATTGGGAATGGGTTATAAAGTGTTTACAACTAGAAAACCAAAATTGCTTCTGATTATGATTGAAGTGGAACAAAATAACAAAGTGATATTGTAGAGAAAATTCTTGTGGAACCGGTCAAAAAAGAATGTAATGGATGCCAATAATGATTGAAGGTATATTCATCTACACTAATATATTAGAAAATACTCTATTTCTGTTTCATAATTTTAGTTTCTTAAAAATGTCTTTATTCTAAAGATGACTATTTTTTTCTTCTCTCATTTCTACTAATTCTGGACACCTATACTCGTTTCAATGATGAGGTTCATAAGAATTGCTAAGGGGTGCGTCACCTTTTATGTCTATGGTAACTATTCAACAAAGTAACTAATCCCATAATTATTAGAATGACTACGTTTGTTCATGGAAAAATTATTTAGAAAAGGTTAGCTTTATGGTATAGTAGTAGTACCAAATAATTAGGGCATATGCTAAAATTGCACTATTATAATTATTATTGTTGTTGTTATTGTTCATGATTGCAAGTTATAACTATTATTGTTACTGTTGTTGTCCATGTTAGTTAACATTGTTGCATTCTTGTGACTCTTTTTTCTCAGAATAAAGAAGATGGTTCTACTGCTTCCTAAATTGCTTCAAGGTGAGGACTGATTTTTTCCACATACAAATGACAAGACAATGTGTAGCACTAATGTAAAAACTTGATAGAAATTTCCAATTCACAGTTATTTGGGAGCCACACACATGCATATATATTCTGAAAAATTTTGTTACACACTCAATAGTGTACACTCTTTACACATCATATATCCAGAATTGTGGTTATGATGTCCATATTATATCTCCTTGCGTACGGATGATGTACACTAGTGAGTGTATGATAATCACTACTATATTATATGAAAGCTCGAAATTATGTGAAAACACAAGAGCTTGTTTAGACCTCTAATTAAAAATTACAGCTAGATTGCTTTTACTCTAACGTATCAAAGTGCGGAACACGGCTAGATTGCTTTTACTCTAACTTATCAAAGTGCAGAACAAGAGTAAATGAAATGCAATAAACCGATAGCTGCTCTTGTAACACCCCTTAATTTATACGTAAATTAGAAGGAGGCCTACAATTAAATGGATTAAATAGATTTGGGCCTAAGATATAAAAAATAAGATAAATGCTATGAGATATGAAGCTTAAGTGAGGTGGCATAAGTAAAAATATGGGCCTTGATAACCCTAGCCTTTTACCTTTTAAGTTACATGTGCATCCTTTTTGTTTTCAGCCGCAACACACTAGTGAGCTGTTTCTTTTCTTCTCTACAGCTATTGCACAAGTAGTTTAGGTATGGTTTGTCTTGCTCTAAATTTAAGAAGTTTGAATGGTCAATAGCTAGCAATTGTCATGGACGTAGACTATCATTATACTAATAGAAAAGGACTCCTACAATTGTATTATATTAGATAAAGAATGGTCAATATGTCAGGAAGCTTTGAATTTGTGCCTAATGGAGTAATAGGCTTGGACTTATCAATTAAAGTTGTCACCATATGAAAGGGAAAAAGGGTTGCTTTGTGGTTTATATATAATTGTTTATAGTCTCACTCTTTCCACCACCATTGTCATTGTCCAAATAAGTGTCTAGCAGTGTCCTTGTGCTTTACGGCATCAAGGGAGTTATGGGTCATTGTGAGAATGAAGTATAATATGTGGCTGCTACTATTTGACTAATAGATACTAGCCTCTGACCACGCACTCACGCGCGTGCTCAGAGGCTCTTTTATTTTTTGGGATTTCTATTTTTTCCAATCACTAAAAAAAAAAAAAACCTAAGGGTGTAATGAAATTGAAAAAAAAAAAGGAAGATAGAAGAAACAAATACATCATGATGTAGTAAAAAAAAAGAATACGTGGGGTGAGTTTTGTAGATTTGAGGAGTTTTAAAACTAACAAAAGAGTAATCCTATTTTGTAGGGAGTTAGAGAGTAGAAGTAGGAATTTAAATCAACATAAAAGTATGAGTTTATTAGAAGTGTGAAGGCATTTCAACGTAGAAGTAGGAATTTATTATTTTTGTCAATTTACTATTTTAACCCCATTTTTAAGTTTTAGGTAGGGATATTTTTGACAGTAAAAAAAGCAATAACTAACTTTCTTTTTCCAATTTACTATTTTAACCACATTTTTAAGTTGTTGGTTAGTTAATTTAAGGGTATTTTTGACAGGAAAAAAAGTAATAACTAATTTTCTGAATCCTCTTAATATATACAGATAAATGTTGGGTTGATCAGATGTGTATATATATCACGTGGCTTCCAATATTAGGTGAATATATACATCATATTAGAGTGAATAGATTCTAGTGGCATCAAGAGGGAATACAAAGCCACTAGATTGATGAATTAAGGCTATCACGTGGCTCCCAATATTAGGTTGAATATATATGATATTAAAGTTAATAGATATGAATAAAACATGTGGCTGTTACATTCAGATTGATCAGATATTCATTATTCGGCCATATTGGAGTTTCATGAATATCTATAATTACGTTAATGGAAAAAAAAAATCTGATTAGGCAGCAATATTTTTAAGTCCAAAAAAAAAATATGATCAAAGCTGAAAGTAAATTGGATGGTTAGGTGAATAAATGGAGAATTTTGAATATATCAATATTGTATAGGATAAAACCGTTTAAGTGTGAAAATAGATTTTTAAGTGGGAAATTGTGTATTGATGAACCTATTTTTGGTGTTGCTAGGTTCTAATTCTACTGAATTGTTGTGATTCAAGAGAGGTTGATTTCTTTTATTTTCGCAAATAAGAAGTAGTGGTGTTTACTAATTTTGGGGGTTTTCCCAAAACAATGTTGATTATCAAACTATTCTATGTCAAAGAAATATGTTAATATTCTATATATAAATTGATATTTTATAAATGTTGGATGTGCACATTGACTATTCGTTTTATGAAAAACTTGTGGGACAACCTAAATTTATTTAAACTTGTATGTGTGAATATATCTTTATATTTTGAGAATTATGAATGGATTATTTTTGTGAGCATATTGAAATGTGTTTTGAAAACCTATGGCAAGTCGTGATTAAAAGCTCAGTATTGTATTTAGTCCTAATTAGCAACGGACCATCATATTGCAGCTAGTTCTTAGCAAGGGACGGTCCCAGAAAAGGGGACAATGCACATTTGATAGCTCCTTAGTAAGGGAGTATACTATTGAGGATCCAAAAAGGAAGCTCCTTAGCAAGGAAGTGCACCTTTAGGTTCTGAAGGAGCCATCCTTAAGAAAGGAGATGAAGATGAGGTTCCAGTCCCAAAAAGGGGACAGCACAACCTTGTCAACGAGGCATTAGCGTTGACCACGAGAAAAGCCTAGGAAATTGTTTATATGATGGTATTGATATATGTATTATGATGGCTCACAATATAAAGATATTTTCTTTTTATATATGAAATATTTGATGATGAAATATTGATGAGTTACAAGTTATGAAATTGTTGTAAGAATTATTTAATTGAAAGGTTTGTTCCCACACCCCAATGTGAGTGAATTCCACTTATTGACTTATCTCACCCCCCTTTATTTCCCCTTAAGATACGTTTGAGGGATTATTAGAGTAGAGATTCTTGGAAGATAGCAGTTACAAACTATTTTGTGGAACTGAGGATTTTATTATTATTTTTATGGCATTAAACATTGTATTGGATAATTATTTTGAGGATGTTTTATCTTTGGTGAAATAGCGCTCTGACTTTTGTGATGAGATTTAAGGTTGCTACTTTCTTTTATTTAATATATTTTTATGGATCATTCAGATTAAATAGACTTTTATTGCTTATGATTTTGGGCCGTGTTGTGCTGTGTTTGAGTACAAATCTCCTCTCAAGGTATGAAAATGGGAGAGGGGAGGAGAAGAGGCTAGAATGATTTCTCACTAAGGATGAGTAGCTCTCTCTCTAAAAGATGGGTGTGTGTGTTGTAGAAAACCTATCTAGAGTTTCTCTATTTGAATGTCCTCCTTAATACTTTTGTGGGTAATGAGGGTATATATAGTATGGGTGAAGGGTAAGAAAATCATATTTAAAAATCCTTTGAGCAGAACGTTTTGCAGGTATCTCGCAAAAAGGCCTTACTCGCAAGACACTCACAAAATCGGCAGCCTGGCATGACTCTTCAGCTTCCAACATGTGCTTCTCATATGGCTCTTTCGCGGGTTAGCTTCTCACAAGCTTCTCGCGAAATCCACTTGTTCTTCAATTTATGCTTGATTCTTCATCAACTTAATACTAAACTCAATACAATAAAATCTCACAAAATACAAGGGACAAAATTAAAGCAATTACAACACTTTTTGTCATGGAATAAAGCCAACATAAAACATAGTTGTAAATTACAACTTTACATTATATATTAGTTGTAAACCCGTGCGTATTTGTGTAGCAAATTAAAATAATTTTTATAACATCCTAACTTGATTATGAAACTATACCATCACATAAATTACTCAAGTCTTTTATGTTAAATTTGATAAAGAAGCCATTGATTGAACGTGCAATGGCGTGCAAAAAATTTGCCAAACATTTTCAGATATTGCCAAGAAAAAATCGAAAAGAATGTGGATTTGTGTTTCTAATCCATTCAATCAATGCAATGTTGCCAAAGCAATCATTAAGGAGGTTGATCCTAAACATGGGCCCCTCCATGATACTGAATTGCAAACTCTCTTGTGTGAAATTCGAGATTTGATTATGGACAAGAAATTCATTCTTATCTTAGATGATGTGTGGACTAAAGACTCCAAAATATGGGAGACGTTCAAAATTGCTCTAAAAAATGAAATCCATGGCAATAGAATTCTAGTAACTACACGTAAACAAAAAGTTGCGGAAATGATGGAGAGTGCCCCCACTATAAATTTGGAAGTATTGTCTAAAGAAGAATGCTAGTTGATTTTCAGTAAAATAGCACTTTCTAATGAGGAGCAACTTAAGTATCTAGAAGATCTTAGTAGAAAACTAGCAATTAAATGTAAAGGCTTACCCCTGGCTGCAAAGACCCTAGGTAGCCTCATGCAAAACAAGAGAAGTAGAAAACAATGGAATAATATTTTGGATAGTTCGTATGTGGGAATTAGAAAATTTTGAAAAAGGCCTTTTGGCACCATTGTTATTGAGTTATTATGAACTACCCTCAACAATGAGATGTTGTTTCTCATATTGTGCTGTCTTTGCAAAAGATTAACTCTTTTCTAGAGATCAATTAAATATAAATATATGGATTGGATTGTGAAAAAAGTCTGGAAGATAGTTTACTCCAACTCTCCTCCACTCAATGCCAACTTCTACGCATGCATTCTTTTTTATTTATTAAATCTATTGATTTAATATATAAATATATGGGTTTTGATTAAATTTTATATTTCTTGTTTATTTATTGTTTTTATATTATATGGGTTGTTGTGGTTTTGTTGATTTTCGGTATTTTAAACTAAATCTAACATAACTGATAACTCATATGCTTTTCATTTGGACATGCATGTAGATGGATGATGATCAAGACAATGAATTTGGATCAGAAATCAACGAGGAAGATGATGTACAAGAAATCAATGACAAAGATGATGTGGTTGAGGTGGACAAGAATCATGAGGAAGATGGGGCTGACTTGACTGAGTGTGTGACGGATGAACAAGTGGAAGTAGACTTTGATGAGGGAGATCTGTGAAGCAGACAAATACATATTATGAGACAAGATAATAAGAGCAAGGTGTTGAAGTGGACAAAATTTTTGAAGACTACAAATGAGGACGTAAGTAACATTCCCCTTTTACTTGTGTGAGAATAATTATATAGTCATTCAGCAAAAAAGAAAAAAGAAAAGTATTGATGATATAGTCATTAAAACTATAGTAACTGTTTATTGATTGGTTTTAATTACATTTTCTTCTTTTTAGATATTCGTAACCATTATTTATCTATAATCACCATAAACTGATTTATTTTATTTTTTATTTGGTTGTGATCCTTTTTGGTCTAATATGTTCTCGGTTATAAATAAGAGTCTTGCTTTCTGGGCATGTAATTCCACACTAACTAGAAACCGGCAAGTGTAATGCCTATAGTTGATTCTTCTTATTCACTTATGACTTAATATGATATATCAATATGGATCTTGCGGATTTCATTGATTTTGGGTATTAGACTAATCCAACATAAATCATTATATGCTGTTCTTTTGGGCATGTAGCTGGTGGATAACAGAAATTGAGGACCTGGTTTTATAAGTAATCACCGTGAGAGAGAAGAGGACTTTAAAAGCCTTTTTTGTGGATGTTTGAGGGTGGCTTTGGCTCTCTCTTTTGCTTTATTTCTTCACTCTTGCCTCCAAATCAAAACAAATAAACCCTCCCTCCTACCATCTCCATTACCACACACTTTGGGTTCATGTTTTTTACTTATTCCAAATCCTCTTATTGTAATTAATATGATCCTAATTTCAAATCCATGTTTTCATCACACACAGCATATTACTTGATCATAGCAGTAAAGTGAAATTAAATGGTGGAAGAGCTTGGCATAAAGATGATCTTCATATCATAATGACAACATCCAGTCCCCATAATTTTGTTTCGTTGCATTTGAAAATTATGCAAGTAGGTAGATCTTAAACCCATTTAAACACTATGAATATTTGAATCTTAATAGTTGTCAATTCAATTTTTTTAATGAAAATTATGACATACAAGTGAAGTGAATATTGATTCTTTTTGAATTAATCTCTTGTTTTTGTGATTACGTTTGACTAGTTTCAATGAAATTGCTTGGTTTGATTGTTGGTAAAACAAAGTACTTTTTTTCACACATATGAACGGAATGATTATCCCAAATATGTTCAGTAAAACAATCCCATCACTATTTCTCCATGCCTAACTGCAATGAACTTATGAGATCGTCTATAACACCTGGCTAGAACTCAAATTCTATCACACTTAATGCCCTACTAGTTTATAAATTCTTTAATACTACATGGGGATGATATGTTGGGTGTTTTTGACTAGAGAGGATGTTGAACTTGTAGGGAAGGTTTTGTGGAAGTATGGGAGTGGGATTTGTACGTTTTTAGATCCCTTAAAACACAACCAGATTAACCTAGTTAATTAGCCAAGTGATTACTTAGTCAAATTAAACAAATCTGGGTTAACACAAATATATCATATCAATGTAAAGTGCAGAAAGTAAAGAACACAGATATGATGACCCAGGAAAACTAAACCAGTAAAAACTTGGAGAGGATTTAACCTAGCTATCCTCAAGGTAAATCGAATCCACTATGAAATAATTGAAGTTTACACAATAGCAACTTAGACCACTAACATCCTATTGCTACCTTAAGTAGGAAACTTACTACCATGACCACATGACAGCTCCGAGTCCACGGACTACTTCTTTCTTGGATTCCTAGCAAGCACAAGCACTCTCGCTTGTATATCTTTAAGCTCTTGAATCTGCAACTGAATTGATCACCAAGTTCTTGACATAGTCTTGATTCTTGATAACCCTAAGTATGTGTGAAGGCAAACACCTCTAAATCTCACAAAAGATTCAGTCACACAGCATAAAGAACAACCTTAGAGAGCTTTTGGGTACAAAACCCTAAATATAAAAGAGGCACGAGAGGCACTCTAATCTCTCTAAAAACTTATAAAAATGTTTTTAGGGTTTCCTTTATATATAGGAGTGTTTTACTTGAAACCCAATACGTTTAGTAGAGTTTGGGCTAAATTGGAATTCTGCAGAAAAATAAATCTGGATGTGGTTCGATCGATCGAGTCTAATTTTCGATCGATGGAGCCTTGCAGATTTAGTCCAATAAATTTTGTAATCACTCGATTCCAATTTTACAAATAAACATATTTCGAGCAAGCCTAAACCTAGACTAAATGTTTTGATCATGGTTTGCCAACATAATACAAATTGAAGTTTTAATATATTAGTTTCTAAAGTCTTAGAACCTAACAGGATTTGTCTGGGTTAGTGATTTGCCCATTACAAGCCAGCCTTGTATTGAGTAGTAAGCAGACTTGATAGGCTAAAAATAAATTGATCTCTTGTGATGAATTAATTGATTAATTAGCCAAGTTTAATTAATTAATCAAATTAACATACAAACGTGTGGTAGCACAAACAAATCACCAATTATCTTAAGTATGCAACGGAAAATAAATTGACACTTTGATTTGTTTACGAATAGGGAAAACCTATACGGCAAAAACCCCACCGGGTGATTTTAAGGTCACTACTTCCGAAATTCGACTATTATCACAACAAGCGGTTACAAGTAAAGGAATCTCAGTACCTTATACCAACCTACAATTGAACCCTTACCCCAATACCCAATTGGACTTGTTCTGTAGTAACAATTTATCATTTTGATGCACGGCTCTCAGTACGTGACTAACCAATTGCGCGGATCCCAGTACGTAACTTCAATCACCAACTAGAGAAGGTTGTTGGCTGCAAAGTTCTTTAGTTCATCCAGACGATGAAGATCAAGAAGATGCTTGGTTACAAAACCCTACAGTGCACAAACACAGCAACTTCTTCACAAGAATGATGAACTAAGCCAAACTCTATCTCCGGTCACAATTTGCTTGAACAAACTTTGCTCAACACTTGTGCAACTTGTGTCCTCTTTGACGGCCCTTAAAATAATCATTTTATATGTCTAGGGTTGTGAGAAAAGAAAACTCAAACACATAATCACGGATTAAAGTCAAAACAGATCTGAAATTCTGTTTTCCATAAACCTCGACAGATGCCTAGCTGTCGAGCTATTGTCAAGCTACTGTCAAGCCACAGGGCTGATCAACTCTTTAAACCTCGACAGATGGCTAGCTGTCGAGCTTTAATGATAGGCACTTTCTTGGCTTGAAACTTGGACAGACTTGCATGGCTTTAACAATTGATCTTGAAACAAAGTTTCTTGAAGTATTAAACACATCCTAAATTTATCCAA
This sequence comes from Quercus suber, assembly GCF_002906115.3. Lineage (NCBI taxonomy): Eukaryota > Viridiplantae > Streptophyta > Magnoliopsida > Fagales > Fagaceae > Quercus > Quercus suber. The sequence continues at coordinate 476,623 of NW_027070003.1, forward strand.
ATACAAGTAAAGTACGTTTTGTTAAAGGATTAGCCAATTACATAAAATAATGACATATGTTCCTAACAAGTGAATTACATATGTCCTAACAATCTCTCCATTTGGCAATCCATGACAAAACCACAACAAACAAATAAACATATGAGAGAAGTCATAAATCACTCAACTCATATTCATTTGTTGAATACAATAAAATCTATCCTAACACAAACTCTTGAAAAATTTTGCAAGAAGAGAGTTTATGGCAAGTAAACTTTGATAACCTATATTTCTAAAACACTTTAAACAAAACTCATCAAGGCATCTTAGTGTGAAATAGAAATAATAGATTGCATACACGTAATAAGAAGCATGTACATAAAGAGAGAAAAGAAACAACACATGTAAAGGTAGGTGAAAGAAACATACATCAACATATAAAGAAAATAAATGCAATGTATGTCAATAATGGTCACAAGACCCAAAGTACAAGAATAAATGTATCTCTAAAAGAAAGAAAAGAAAAAGATACAAGTAATCCTCATTACATCCCTCATATATCAACACTCCCCCTATCAAAATGATCCTATACTAACTCTCCCCCTAAGTATGACTACTCTCATATCCAAAACTACTCTCCCTTTTTGTCACGAGTAACAAAGGGTAAGAGTGTCAAGTAGACATCTTATCGGTAGAGCTAACATCTCCATCATCATCATCATCACCATCATCATCATCCTCAACATCAGAATCAGAAGCCACTAGAGGAGGTGGAGGAGAAGCCTCAAGAGTGAAGCCACCCATGACCGCCTGCCACCATGCAATACAGCCGACACGAACGTTCACCTGATACAGCTCTGTAGAGAGTGTATCAAGCCGAGCATCCATGCGCTGAAACTGTGCCATGATGTCTCCGAGTGACACATCGCTCGTAAAAGAGGAAGGAGTGGATGTGGATGAAGCAGATCGAGATGAAGCCGAATGGGAGGGAGGAGCTGCTGACCTAGACTGTCGTGACCTAAACTGCACCTCGCTCCGTTTAACGGTAGCAGCGTCTATGACACAAATATGAGTAAGGTGGTTGGACACTGGAAAGGGAACAGAAAAATGGTGTAAGATTCTCATGATAGTAGAAAGAAAGATGAGCTTAGTACAAGACGCCATATCCCTATAAACATCTAAGATAGAAAAAATAAAATGAGAAGGAAAATCTATGGTAAGTTGCTCAAGAAGGGACAACAAAAATTGAGCACAAGGCTCTGTGATAGAGTTATAGTGAGAGAGAGGGTGAAGAACAAAAGTCATAACCATGTTCAAAAATCGAGGACCTTTTGCAAAGTCCATATAGGTAGTGAATTGACGCTCACCCCAAACAGAAGGGCGCTCACAGAAAGCAGATTTGAGCTCATCTTTGGACACAATCTTCAGATGCTCACAACTAGGGTAGTTAGGAAACTCTGCCCTAGGTACACGGAGCACATCCGCAACAAGCTGCGATGTGACAGCAATGCGCATACCTCGAACGCGAGTACGAAAAAGAGGTACTGAAAAATCAAATCCATGCATGTTGGGGTAAAACTCCTGTATCAGCACGAATGGACATGTGGCCGGGACGTCACACAGTGACTCCCAACCCTAACTATGAATGAAATTGGGTAGGTCAGTGTCGGCGAAGTTCGCTAAAATGACTCGGCATTTCGAATGAATGCCTCGTCGAGAAAAGTTCTCCAAGAAAGCCTTATCGGCATCCTCATCACGGAACCAAACATGTGATGGAGTAGGATCAGAGGAAGTGGATGCCCCAGAATGAAGAGGGTTCCGAGACGGAGCAGACTTACGTTTAGGTGCCATAGACACGACTAACGTAAACAGAAAAGAGAGGGAGAGAGAGAGATAATCAAAAAAATCCCAACACAATTCAAATATAACAAGTATATTGAAAAGAGAGTACGTGTAGAGTTATTATTTACAACTATGTGTTTTTGTTGGCTTATATTCTGTGCCAAATTTGATTGTAATTATATTCAATCTGTTGTACCCTGTATTTATTGTGGGATTTCATTGTAAGGGTTGTGTGGTAGAGAGAGAGTGTGAAGACTCAAGTATTTGAAGACTAAAGATTTCTCGCGGGTGTCTGGCGACTTAGCTTCCCGCGAAGTGATACATGTGCCCTACACATGCTGGAATGCGAAGAGTCAGGCTAGGTGGAGACAGCTGTGTCTCGCGGGTAAGGCCTTGCGTGACACCCGTGAGGCATTTTGTTCTGCCAGCCTGTCAAGTCTGAATCACACTTTCTGTACCCACACTATTTATACCCACATTACCCACAATTGAGATGAGAGCCTCTGAGAGAAAAACTCTAGCCAAACACCTTGAGAGTTAGAGATTGTTATACCCACAATCCTCTACACATTTGTTTTGGAAATTTTCTCATCTCCTACCTCTCCATTTTCATACAATTGAGAGGTTGATAGCCCAAACGCTTACCATACCCTTTCAAAGTGTGAAGTGACGTTTTGGTGCTACTGGGAAGCATTGGAAGAAGCTGATGATGGCAGATGCAACATGGAGCTTGTTGCAGGATCTGGAGAACTAAGACAAGACACAGTTCTGATAATGGTCTCTTTTTAAATTTCTACAGCCTATTGCTTCCATGCTCTAGAAACCTTAAGATCCTAAAAATTTGCAATCTCATTACTGAATTAGGAATAATACACATTTTATAGCCCATTTAGAATCTACACACCACAGGCTTAATTAATCCAGTAATCTTCTAATCAAAAGTAAGAGTTGACATCAAAACAGAATCATTAGTAGAGAAAGTTAATTTCAAGTGAAACCAACAGTATAGTATAGAAAGGTTTACATATCTTTTGTAACTTTTTGAAATGAATTCTAACAAGATACACTACTAAAATTAACACTGAATTGTCTGTTTCACATGGAAGAAGAACTTGCTAGTACTCAAATTCTATAACAATTAACACCCTGCTAGTTTATAAAATCTATAACACTACATGGGAATGATATATTGATGTTTTTTACTAGAGAGCATGTTGAATTTGTAGGGAAGGATTTGATGGAGCATGGGAGTGGGATTTGTCTGGGTTGGTGATTTGCCCATTACAAGCCAGCCTACTATTGAGCAACAAGCAAACAGTTTGAACCTAGTCCAAAAAGGTTGAGAAAAGATGTGTTGGCCAAGGATAAAGCAGAAAATCAAAAATCCGATTGGCTATTAATGGTTCTATAAAGTTTGTTCTTTAATATCTAAACCTTTCAGTTGTAACTTCTTCCACTATTCTCTATGGTCTTGTATACTTGTAAGTTATATCTGAAAAAATGTTAGAAAACCTTAAATGACCATCATCGGTCAATCCAGGGTGCTACGTGGGGCACAACCTTCTAGCAACTAAGAACCTAGTCAATTAGTATTCTCATTAATGGTCTTATATCTTTCCAACACATTTCTCTTCCATTAATGTTTCTTAATCAAATCAGCCAATTTATAAAGAGAAGTTAAATTAGCTTGACCTAAATTTTGTGATTGAATTAAATTCATGCGGGATCTAAAAAATAAAGGTATGGATGCTAGGGAGTTTTCTCTTGCTTCAATGTTAAATGTGTTATTTGTCATGCCTGTTAATTGGGAGCAGATCTCTTTTGAAAGTTAGTAGAGGAAGAACTTAAAGAGGAGAATTTGTGTAGTAGCTAATTCTAATAAGGCTTGGCTTTGCAGTTGCCATTATGCATACCTATAAGTACTTCTTTCCAATCTTTTCATGTAATAGCGAAATTTGTTTGAAGTACTTTGTACAAGTGCATGCTTTTGTGGAATTTCAATTTTCTGATAATTAATCACCTAAAATAATATTACAGATGAAAGAAGTGCTAGAGTGTTAATAATGTTCAATCAGCCATATGAATGCTTTTGTTCATCATCCCTCGGTGATTCTCCTAACAGATCTGGAGGCTTTTAGCTATGCGATGACATGTGAAACTAACAATATCAGTTGGCATATCTGGTGCACTTTTTGACCTATTGGAAGCCATGGTTTCTGAGCTTCTCGCTAATTGGATAATCTTTGTAAAGAAGGTAGCATTTTCTTTTTACTCTTTATAACTTTGGATAGTAAAAGTGACAGTCTGAGACTCAAAGCTAAGGATTTATCAAATTAACCTAAACTTACATACTCTTAATTTGTTAGAATAGGTCTTGACTCCTAAATATTCAGTGTCCAAACTTGTAACTCTCATGCTCATTATAGCCATAAATTGCCCCCTCAGATTTCTACCTCATGTGGACAATTCAGCTCAATTTGAAGGATTCCTATCAGGATTTCCCCTTGGCTTCATTCTTTTAACCCGTCCTCAATTTCGATATGTAAGACACAAATAAATTCCTCCAGGATATGAAATAAGTCAAAAATCCAGGCATAAGTGTTAGTCTATTTGCCTATTCTTCACTGTGATCATTACCTGTTATAGGATTACAGCATTAGTCCTATTAATTTATGGGTAATTAACTTGAACTTTCTCTGCATTCTCAACTTCTAATTTATCTACCATGGAAATTTGATCCAGCCTTGACTAAGCTTTTTTTTTTTCTTTTATTTTATCTAGCTCGAAGAAATTTGGCAGATATGCTATGGATATGGATGTATTGAACTATTTAATGATAAGAAGTCGTATAGCTGTGTAGTCTGCCTTTCTGAAGCATCAATCAACTAAATGATTATGTCAAGTCTGTTTGCCTATTCTTCAAGCTTTGCAATTATAAAAAAAGTACTCCTGTATGGTGCGCAGTGTGAACAAGGATCTTGGCAATTTACACCTCCCATTGTCGGCTTTTGATACTGGCAAGCTTGCAGATTGTGCAGCCACTTCGTTTATACTCATGGCTTGGGTACCTAAACATCAATATTGCACAACTGCATTGTACAAACACTAAGGACTAAAGTAGTAAATCCAATTAGGGATTGTACATTTTATTTACATTTTTTTATAACATTCTCATAGTGTTTTTTGTATGCATCATTTTATTCCTAAGATCCATTGTATTTCAACAATATTCAATGCAAGACAAGGAGTGACATTGATCTTCAACTGTATATAAGCACACCCCGAACATGTGTTAGCTCCTTCAAATTCCTACGGTCTATAGTTGCTTCATTTAGGCACGTCCTAAACATGTGTTAATGGTCTCTTTCAGATTTCTACAGCCTATTACTTCCATGCTCTAGAAACTAAGACCCTAAAGATTTTCAATCTGATTACTGAATAGGGAATAATACACCTTTTATAGCCCATTCAGAATCTATACAGCACAGTCTTTACTAATGCAGTAATCTTCTAATCAAAAGTAAGAGTTGACATCAAAACAAAACCATTAGTAGAGAAAGTTAATTACAAGTGAAACCAACAAAGGTCATGTATCTTTTGCAACTTTATGAACCGAAGTCTAACAAGATACACGGCTAAAATTAACTTTGAACTGTCCATTTCAAATGGAACAAGAACTTGAAAGTAAGAGCTAAAATTATTTAAGTAGACTTTGAATAGTGACATTATAGTCAATGGCCATTAAATAGCAGTGCAGGATTTGGGTTGTATATGTATATATTTAAATTGTTTTTTTAAATACAATGTAAAATTCAACGCTCAACTGATTGTATAATTGAAGATAAGGTCACTCCATAAGAATAGATGTCTCTATTAAGAAGTTGTATGTGTTAATTGGGTTTAAATATTGTTATATATAGTATTTAAACTTAGAAGCTGTTTATGTTTCCCTTAATATTGATATCTTTTGTACACTGCACCATGCAACCCTTATAAAACGATTCCCATACCCCACTGACTAATTACCTGCCATGAAGACATATCAGTTCCTAAAGTTTCATCTATAAGTTTGTTCATTAAGATCAAATGCTCCAAAATTAGGTTCTTCAGGTGCAATTATAATCTGGGCATTCCACATGAACACTTGTGAATTTGTCTGTGGCACTCCAAAAGAAATTAATGTTAGATTATGTTAACATGTGTTAGATTTTTAGACCCAGTTGATTAATTTAATCAAATCAACCCAAATTAATTAATCAATTGATCAATTATGATCTTGGATGCAGATTTGATTAACTAGTGCGCATAACCAATATTGGAATATAAGCCACATAAATATAAGATGTCGCAATACCATTATTTTTAGTTGTGGTGGGTCCTAGTTTGATATTTATTATTTTATTTTGATCTATAACAAACTAACAGCTTAGCAATTATGAAAATATTGTGACATGAACAAAATCTCATAACATTTTGACAACACCTTTTATTTTTAGCTGTGGTTGGTCCCGTTCTTTTTTATTTTGATCTATAAGGAACAACACCTCAGAAGTTGTGAATATATTGTGACATCAACAAGACATCACAACGTTTTGACAATACTTTTTATTTTTAGTTGTGACTAGTCCCAATCTTTTTTTATTTTTTAAAATTTTATTTTGAACCATAAGGAAGTAACATCTTAACAATTGTGAAAATATCAGAACAATTTATAGTGTAAATAACTAAGTATAACACAGAAGTCCAAATCTTCTGTCCCACTTTTCCTGCTCCACTCTATATTCCACCAATAAAATCTTGCCACGTATTCATCTAATTAATTAAATACTACCATTAATTAATAATGGTTATATTAATAAGTCAATAATGATAGTTTTTAATTAATTATGGTAACACATGGCAAGTTTTTATTAGTGGAGTATAGAGTGGAGAATGAAAAGTGGGACAGAAGATTTGGATTCATAACACAGTGTCAGTGCATAGAAATATTAGTAGGCAGTAACACTTGATCAAGTCTTTAATTACTCCATTACTAACCTTTCATACTATCTCTATCATAATGTTTACTAGCTTAAATGCATACATATGTGGTTTTTCTTTGCTCTTTATGCTGTTCTTTTATATTTTAGAGTTTGAACTATTCAGGTATCCATCTCTTCCCTGATAAGAATTTATAAGTCTTAAAAGTAAGAAATTTCTATGCATTGCACATGTTCTATCAATTTATCAATACTAATTAGACAACTAGTCAATTGATAGTTTCAGTGAGTCACTTTTCAAATTCATAGAATCATTTCTCACACGTTGGGACCAAAGACTTGTGGCGTGCCAATTGGGCAAAACACAAATGAGTCATAAGTGTATGACAGCTGAGCAATGATAAGGAATTCACAAACCCACTAAGAGCTTGACTTTGCATTGAGTCAACACTTAACAATAGAAGAGTCTTTGATCGCGTGTTTAGAGACTAGCTTTTATTTATGAGAAATGTTAATGAATGTCCTAAGCACATTAGTTTAGGTACAATTTTTAGAAATATTATATTGGAAGAATGATAAAATAATAAATGTTGTTGACTGGTTTTTATATTTCTCATGAAAGTGATGTCAAAACTTTACTATTATGGTTTGTTAACAATTGTCATTTAGTCAAAAAAAAAATTTTTTGCCCTAAGAGCATCTGCTAATATGACCCTTTATTTATTTATTTTATACTAAGTGGGAAACAAGATCCACCACCAACGAGTGTGATTTAGTAGTAGGAGTCTACGTATCGTTTTACATGATGTTTGGCAAGATTTGAGTGATTCCAGACTTTCAACGGCATTTCAACAAATGTGTTGTGCCTACAATAGTATATCTATTAAAGTCTTGATAGCACACATGGTATTATTATTACCGTCATATGACATGGGGTCAATGAGTACATATCAAAAATTAAAAAAAGAAAAGTGGGAAGGAGATCCAAATCCAAATTTTCCTCCAAAAGTTGGGTACTTTGAAGAGAGATATTTGTATAATTGTTATTGGTTAATATATTTCGATCTATTTGTAGCGAAAAAGAAGAAGCTACAAACCAAACCATATCAACAATTGAGTTTCAACTAATTAGGGAATAACAACAAACGTGAAAGATGTCATATCTATCACTCAAAAAAAAAAGTGTTTTATCCATACCACGAGGTGGGGTTTCTGAAAGGAACAGTGGGAGGATGCATGGTCCAAGGAGAAGCCATCATTTCTCTGATATCTTCAATGTCATTCAAAATCCACATTTCTTAACCTCTAAGCATGGGTTGTCGTAATCTTCAAATCTAACTTCCATCTGAATGGTCTTATTCTCTTCAATTTGACTCAATACTGCTCTAGCATTCTCATCAAAACATTCAGGGTGAAAATAGAGCAGCCAAAGGTGATGTGATCCAATCCGAGCTCACTTATAGCTAAAGATTGCAGATTCCTGAACACTTACATGTTTATTGACTTCAATATGGCAATGAAGAAAACATAATTCCATGGAACATTTTTTTCTTGAATGAAGAAAGTGGCAAGAAAAAACAGCACACACAGCCATTCCCATCCACTTGTTACACAAATGAGAAGGCACTTGTATATTCACATTTTCTTTAGGATGAATAACCTGTGCAATCACCATCGTCCCTACATTCTGATGTTTAAACCATCTAAGGATTTCACTTCCAGGAATAACGATATTAAGGGTCGCCACAGAATGTATTTCGGGATCCTCATAGATTCCCTACACATAAACAAATAATGATGTTTAGAGTTTAGCAAGATATAAATGTATACACAGAGAGAGAGAGAGAGAGAGAGAGACCTTAGTATCTCGTGATAGCATTCTAAAAAACATGTCACTCCAGCCTTGATTGCCAGCCAATTTGAAGCAATTGAAGTGATAAAGAGGTGGCTGGCGTAATTTGTCTAATATTAATCTATTTGGTAATGTTTCCAATGAGTTACAATCTGCTACACCAACAAGTGAAGTGCTAGGTGGAAGCTGTGGCAATGAATGAAGCGTCATGCAATCATTCAAATCAATAGTATTCAATTTAGATAATCGAATGATGCTTTCAGGAAGGCACTCAAATTTATTTCCACTTAGATAGAAAGTATCTGAAGAGGGTAAGTAACATAAAGTACTAGGGATTGATTGAAGATTAAGTCTCTCATATCCAATGACTTTAAAGACGTCATATCTCTAACTAAGGTTCTTATAGAATTTGGGCTTCCTGGAAAGCTGATTCCCAGAGATTAATTGATGATTGCAGTCTCTCAGATCCAATATATCCGAAGACCAAAGACTTTCAAATGTGGAAGTTATAGAATTTGGGCTTAAAAGCCCAAGACTTTCAAGCTGATTCCATTTTTCAGGTGATAGGCTTAAAGGCCGCTCAATTGCGGGATACCTTAAAAAGTTCTTTTCTTTTTTCTCTTTTTTTTGAGAAAGACCTTAAAAAGTTCTCCAACTGTATATCAAGTTTCAAACATCCAGCTACATTGACATCTTCAAGCCACATGAAGCTAAAAATGATGCTAGGAATAGACACAAGATTTTTGCAATCACCTAAATTCAATGAAGAAAGGTTTATCAAATGTTTAATTGAAGAGGGAAGTTTTGTAATACAAGTACCATCTAAGTGAAGAGTCCATAAGCTTTCCATATTTTCCATAAATTCTGGAATTTTCTTAATTTTTGAACAACCCGAAAGAATAAGAATCTCAAGAGACTCCATTTCAATCTAGCTTGGAAGGCAATTAAGTTTTTTGCAACCTTTTAGATTAAGAAGAGTGAGCTTTTTATGAACTACAATAGATTGGTGAACCTCAAATAGATTTAGACAACCTTCAACCATCAATTTCTCAAGCTTAGGGACTCCACTGAAATCAAGGGTCGCAATGAGGTTTAAGGAATTGTTCAATTTGATGGACTTCAAGTTGTCAAAATGCTGGTAGAAGCCAAAAAGATAAATATTAATAATTTAATCAATTAATTAATAAGAGAAAGGTAGATTAGGTTCCACAAACTTTAAGAATCTTTTATGTGGCATTTGGTACGGGAGAATTCACATTACTCCTGGTATCTAAATTCCTAGGAATGTGATTCCTTGCAATCTGAATGCCTAGGAATATAGCTATTCCTATGTTTGGTTTCATTGGGAATCTCTTAAGATTCCTAGGGATGTGAGATGATAATATTTGATTATTCCTAAGAATCTTAAAAGAATTATTTATTTTTCTCATTCTATCCTTAGATTTAAATGTGAATTACCAAGTCTTTAAAAAAAAAAAAATCTTCCTCTAAATAAATAATGAAAAACAAGATATAAACTATTAATAATTTGTTAAGCAACACACACACAATAGCAAAAGTGAATACCTGGCAATAATGGAGGGTCCCCTTCAAAAAAAAAAAAAATTCCACACGTGAAACCTAAATAGAACTTTGTTAAAGAATATATCAACAGAGTTATCTATCCTGTTTATGTTATTTTAGCGGCAAAAGATATTGATGATTTGTTTTATATTTTATCTTAATTGCTTAGATGATAAAGGAAAATTGTTAAAATTGTCAATTTATAAAAAATACAATTTCCTTTAAGTTTGGAAATCTGGATACCCACCTGTTTTTAAGGGAATCCACATTCCTACTGAGAGGCGTTTAAAGGGGGAATCCAAATTCCCCTGGTATCAAATTCCTTAGCATGATTTGCAACCAAACATAGGAATCTTTAAACATTACTGGGAATCCTAAAACATTACCCCGCACCAAATGCCACATTAGTATTTTTTATGAAAAATAAAATTGCATAGGAGTACTTAAAATAAGAATCTTATGGTCTTACCTTTATTCCTTCCCAAAGTAATTCAATTTTGCTGTGACACATGAAGTTTAACAAGCTCATCTATTTGGAAACTTGATGGCAAAGATTTTGAAGGATATTCACTCCAATCAAGTTATCTTAAGTCATTAGAAAGGTGTTTGAGACTGTGCAGAAAGGGAGCACCATGAATTATAAGTAATTTAAGGTTGGGCATCTTTGAAACAGCTTCAGGGTTCCATTATGCCTCTTTGGATATATGTTGATTACCCAATTCAAGGACAAGTCCTTCAATTGCTCCACATTCCTAATAATAAAGAAAAAGGGATGAGTAAGTCACAAGATATATGATTTTTTGAGTTGTTTAGATATTAACTATGTCAAGATAAGGTATATGCTAAAGTTCTTTGAATGTTCTCTTATGATATTTTTCTTCAACACATTGTGAATGTCTTTATATAGCCACAATTTGCTCCACTTTCCAGGTTCTTAATGAACTATGTCATGACCCATTATTTGTAGTAACTTATGCATCCAAAATGTATTTTCACAATGTTTTAAGAGAGACTTTTCAATAAGAACCCTTAATCCAATTTTAGGACAAAGGCCAAGACAATCCAATACTTCTACTGCATAATCTTGTCCTTCTTATTAAAAAAAACATGCTATATGAAGAAATATTTCTTTCTCAGTTTCCCTAAGTCCATCAAAAATTATTTGAAGTATTTTCATAATATCTTTTTTTAGGAAATTCTCTAAGCCTATCTAATACACTTTCCCATTCCACCTTTCTTTTATTGTATAAAAAAGAACCCAAAACATCAATAGTTAAAGGAAGGCCTTTAGCATAATTTACAAAATGTTTGGACATCTCTGGATAATCTTTGAAAGGATGATCTTTATCAAAAGCCTTCAAACTAAAAAGGTGAAGAGCGTCATCATCATCCAATTCTCAAGCCTCGTATATTTCATATACTTTATGTTAGGTTCTAAAAGTTTAGAACAATTGGCAAACCGTGAGCACAAACTTGTCTAGATATAGATTCCTAGATCTATAGGTTTGATTAGACAATGCTCAAGGTGTTACAAGTCAAAACACAAGAGCATACAAGCTGCAGAAAGAAGAATTCGAATTCTGTGAAATCTGACTAATCGAAAATTAGATTCGACCGATTGAAAATCGCAAAAAATAAAATTCTGTAGAATTTTAATTAAGCACAACAGCCCATTGGCCCATTATGTGATTTAGGTTTCAGATCTATTTCACATAACATATAAAGGAAACCCTAAGGCATGTTTTGAAAAGACTTTGGAGGTGCTCTTGTGAGATCTAAAAGGTATTACGCCTTCCTCTTTCAAAGTCACTACTGGAAATCATTCTCAAATCATTAGAACCGGTAGATCTGAAGTTGTTGCAACAAGATCAAAAACTACTGATGATCTAAACCTTCAAATGTGGTCTTGGAGTCACAAACTGGAGAGTTTGTGCTGCTAAACCTTTGAGTGGGATCTCAAACTCACAAGTGTGGGTGCTTGTGTAACGCCCCAAAATCATAAGTAATAAAAGTCTATTTAATCTGAATGATCCATAAAAATATATTAAATAAAAGAAACCAATAACCTTAAATCTCATCACAAAAGTTAGAGCTCTAATTCACAAAAGATAAAACATCCTTAAAATAATTCTTCAATACAATGTTTAATGCCATAAAAATAATAACAAAATCCTCAGTTCCACAAAATAGTTTGTAACTGCTATCTCCCAAGAATCTCTACTCCAATAATCCCTCTAACGTATCTATAAGGGGAAATAAAGAGGGGGGGTGAGATAACTCAATAAGTGGAATTCACTAACATTGGGGTGTGGGAACAAACCTTTCAATTAAATAATTCTTACAACAATTTCATAACTTGTAACTCATCAATATTTCACCATCAAATATTTCATATATAAAAAGAAAATATCTTTATATTGTGAGCCATCATAATACATATATCAATACCATCATATAAACAATTTCCTAGATTTTTCTCTTGGTCAACGCTTACGCCCCGTTGACAGGGTTGTGTTGTCCCCTTTTTGAGACTGAAACCTCCTTTTCATCCCCTTTCTTAAGGATGGCTCCTTCGGAACCTAAAGGTGCACTCCCTTGCTAAGGAGCTTCCTTTTTGGATCCTCAATAGTATACTCCTTTGCTAAGGAGCTATCAAATGTGCACTGTCCCCTTTTCTGGGACTGCCCCTTGCTAAGGACTAGCTGCAGTATGATGGTCCCTTGCTAAGGACTAAATACAATACTGAGCTTTTAATCACGACTTGCCATAGGTTTTCAAAACACATTTCAATATGCTCACAAAAATAATCCATTCATAATTCTCAAAATATAAAGATATATTCACACATACAAGTTTAAATAAATTTAGGTTGTCCCACAAGTTTTTCATAAAACGAATAGTGCACATCAAACATTTATAAAATATCAATTTATATATAGAATATCAACATATTTCTTTGATATAGAATAGTTTGATAATCAACACTGTTTTGGAAAAACCCCTAAAATTAGTAAACACCACTTACCTCTTATTTGCAAAAATAAAAGAAATCAACCTCCCTTGAATCACAACAATTTAGTAGAATTAGAACCTATCAATACCAAAAATAGGTTCATCAATACACAATTTCCCACTTAAAAATCTATTTTCACACTTAAACAGTTTTATCCTAGACAATATTGATATATTCAAAATTCTCCATTTATTCACCTAACCATCTAATTTACTTTCAGCTTTGATTAGATTTTTTTTTTGGACTTAAAAATATTGCTGCCTAATCAGATTTTTTTTCCATTAACGTAATCATAGATATTCATGAAACTCCAATATGGCCGAATAATGAATATCTGATCAATCTGAATATAACAGCCATATGTTTTATTCATATCTATTCACTTTAATATAATATATATTCAACCTAATATTGGTAGCCACGTGATAGCCTTAATTCATCAATCTAGTGGCTTTGTATTCCCTCTTGATGCTGCTAGAATCTATTCACTCTAATATGATATATATACTCACCTAATATTGGAAGTCACGTGATATATATACACATCTGATCAACTCAGCATTTATATCTATTAGTCAAATTGTAGCAGCCACATATTATACTTCATTCACCCAATGACCCATAACTCCCTTGATGCCATAAAGCACAAGGACACTGCTGGACACTTATTTTGACAATGACAATGGTGGGGGAAAGTGTGAGACTATAAACAATCTATATAATACTAAAAGTTGAAGCGTAGCATTTAATGTTGTTACGCTCACGTTGAGCCACATCAGCAGTCATGTCATCATATTTTGTTTCCAATTTTTCTTATATATTTTTTTAAACATTTTCTCATTTAAGGTGACTTAAAAACTCCATTATTTAAAAATTAAAATATCTTTTAACCATTATTTTTAGTATTAATTTTCCAAAACTCTCCCTCCCTTTTACCTCTTCATCTCCCCACTACTTTCTAACTTAATATCATTCTTCCTCTACCTTTTTATCTTCCTTTATTTTGACTCTTCTTATTCTTGACATCTTACTATAAATTCAACATTTTCTTTTTCATTCTATGCATGCATAGTTTTCTCACACAAAAAAGGTTACTTCTCTCTCTCTCTCTCTCTCTCTCTCTCTCTCTCTCAATTTGTTTTTCATTTTTTGTTGATGATTTTTTTTTATTGCATCAATTCTTTAGGTTGATAAATTTTTGTGTTAATATAATTCTACTTTGGGTTGATGTAATTTAGTTTTGTGTTTTAAGTTGTTATCTTTTATATTCTCCTTGATTAAATATTATCCTACTGCATTACACATATAGTATATAATAATATAATGTTATTATATTATATAGAATGACTTAAATAATTTGATATTTACTACTATATATTTTATTTTTAATACTATAATGTTATTATATTATATAGAATGACTTAAATAATTTGATATTTACTACTATATATTTTATTTTTACTCTTTTTTCTCTCTCATCTTAACTACTATATATTTTATTTTTAATACTATAATGTTATTATATTATATAGAATGACTTAAATAATTTGATATTTACTACTATATATTTTATTTTTACTCTTTTTTCTCTCTCATCTTATTGTATTCAACATTTAAATTCAATCACATCCTCTATACTATTAAATTATGCAGCATAAATCAAGAAAATGGCTAGACACAAACCTGCCTTCTTTTACCATACATTGGGGGAATCAATATATTTGTGTGATAAAGGGTCATATAATTTATCACTTAGATAGCACCCTTTGAATGTGTCTAGGCCCATAGATTGAGCAATTTGTAAACTTAAAAGGCTATTGATAATGAACTTTTTGAATCAAGTCTAAAAAAATATGACTACTATATATCATTTAGATAAAAACTTTTATCATAGATACATTGATATTTTTTTGCCACAAATTTAAATCAACCAAACTTAATAATTTTATATTATGTGTTAGCATCGTCTCTGCTTCTTCTTCTTCTTCTCAAAAATATTATGTATCATCTTTAAAGGATGCCAACAATATTGATCTTATGGGAAAAGTTACATAAAATATTGAGAAAAAAATGTTTTATATTACAATCTACTAAAAATGTTTTTTAAATATTTAAATCTTTCTATTTTTCATATCACTGATGTGTTTTACAACTATCACATATGTTAACTTACTTCTTAATATTCTCAAGTTGTTTCGGCAAAAAAAAAAAAAAAGGTTGTCACAAAAGAGGAGTTCATGTAAAGTTTTTTGCAAAATGAAATATCTATTTTGTAAGGCCACCAAACTTAGTAATTTACAAATGATGGTGGTTCTACAATATTTGTATAGTTATATAGTTCCAACTAAAACGATTGTGTATACTTTTAATCTTCCAAAAACACACATCTGCAAGTAATCAAACGTTCGTCTTGGGTAGTTTTAACTTTTCATATAATTTTACCTTTACATATTCATCTATTTTAATTTAGATTTTTTTTTTCAAAAAAAAAAACTTTAATTTAGATATTTATAAGTAAACAATGAAATAATGATTCATGAATAATCAAAAAAAAAAAATTTTATCTATGCATATTTATCTTGTGCGGTTCTAACTTTACATATAATTTTGCATTTATATATTCATCTTCTTTAATTTAGATGTTTGTAACTTAATAATGAAATCTATACACAAGGTAATTAAAACAATCATATTTCTACAATTCAAAAAGTCACAATTTCATTTTTCAAAAAAGGCCTTTTACATTTCCTTGGAATTATTTTTTAAAATTTTTTTACAAAACTTTTGACATACCACTAACCTAACTACTTCATACATTAAAAAAAATTTAAGGCTCATTATTACTTCCGTTAATATATTATAGATATTGTAGGGAGAATTTTTGTTCAGCCCTCAATCTATTTGTCCGCTTTAGAGGGCAGGCTACGGGCTTGCTGCTTGCGCAAGGCACCGAGCTTCTATCCCCTTCACGGCTTTGTCCTCGTTTGCGAGTGTGGAAGGCATGCTTAGGCACTTTGTGCTTTGCAACGTCCGTCCCACATCTCTTAGAGAAGCGCCCCCCCATGCCTTATAAGCAAGAGCTCAAGGCATAAGGATACCACTACTCACATGTAAGTAGTGGTACCCTTATGCCACATTGCTTAGAGAAGCGTCCCCCCTATGCCTTATAAGCAAGAGCTCAAGGCATAAGGGTACCACTACTGTGAGTAGTGGTACCCTTATGCCTTGAGCTCTTGCTTATAAGGCATAGAGGGGGGCGCTTCTCTAAGCGATGTGGGACGGATGTTGCAAAGCACAAAGTGCCTAAGCATGCCTTCCACACTCGCAAACGAGAACAAAGCCGTGAAGGGGATAGAAGCTCGGTGCCTTGCGCAAGCAGCAAGCCCGTGGCCTGCCCTCTAAAGCGGACAAATAGATTGAGGGCTGAACAAAAATTCTCCCTATAGATATCTTAATTAATTGAGACCAAACTAGAGAAATGTCTTTCATATTTCCTTGAAAAAATAAATAAATAAACCCTTTGACATACCACTAACGTAACTAAATCTATAACTATTTAAGCCATCCATGATATCTATTTCTTATTGATAAAGAATAAATGAATGAAGAAAAAAACAAATGAAATCAAACGTCAATTAATAACCGTTATTTGGAAAATAAAAATGTGGTCAAGAGGAGTAAGAAATAAAATAGAGATGGCTATACAAAGGACATTGGAAATTGTTAGGTTCTAAAAATTTAGGAATTTATGTATTTAGAACTCTAATGTGTAATGTTGGCAAACCATGATCAAAACAATATGTTTAGTCTTGTTTAAGGTTGCTCAAAGTTGTGTCTTTCTTATAAAGTTGGAATCGAGAGGCTGCAGATGCATTGGTGCATTTCGGCTTGGCTCGATCGATCGAAAGAAAGACTCGATCAATCGAATCTCAGGCAGAACGTTTTTCTGCAGAATTTTCCAACTCAGCCCAAGCCCATTAAGGATTAGGGTTTCAAATCTACTTCTCCCACTATATAAAGGAAACCCTAGCCACGTTTTTAGAGAAGCTTTGGATGCTCTTGTTGCTCATATTTGCGGTTTGTGTGAATCTCTTGTGAGATCATTGAGAAGTTTTCCTTCACATAAACTTAGGGTTTTCTAGGTAGAGATATTTTTCAATACCTTGATGATCAACTCGGTTTTTGCCATTGGAGCTTAAAGAATAAAAAAAAAAAAAAAAAAAAACATGCAATAATAAAAACACTAAATAAGAAATGTTGTATTAAAAAAAATGACAAAAACCACAAAACCAAAAATACAAACCCACTTTTGAGAAAGCCAAGAACTATTTGAAGAACTGGAACAATTAGGACATATGTCAACTAACCCGTTCAATGCACAGTAAAATTACTGATAAGGAAACATAAAGTAACATTGGGTTATTTTCTTATTCAATACAAATCTAAAGAAATATTAGGTTATTTTCTTTTTCAGTTGAATATGTAATTTTTTTCCTTGTAGTTTTAGAGATTGTTAATAGAACCTATGGTTTAGGGGCTTTAAGTACCGTTGGGGTGTATAAAGGGACTTGTGAAGTTTCTGTTTTGATATTCACCTGGATGTCAGGCTAAACTCTTCTTCTTCATAGATTCTATTATTAAACTTATGTTTTGCAGTAAATTACATTATACCCTTGTACACTTCACTGGAGGAACAATTCAGTTCAATCTGATGGTTGTATCCCAATTTGAGAAATGAGAAGCGTCATGTAAGCTTCAGCTTTGGCTTTGTACCCAGTAACCACAATCTTAATAAAGTTTTAAAAAAAAAAAATGACTTCCATTAAAATTAAAGTGAAACAATCACATAAATTCGGAGTGGCAGCGCAAACACAATATTAAAAATAAAAATAAAAATAAATAATAAAAAAAAAACACTACCCAAAGGAATCATAAATTATAACAAAAAAAAGTATTTATATGTTTTTGCATTTGAGGAAGCTTTATTGAAGAAAAAAGTTGGAATCTTGAAGAAACAAATCTCTCTCATTCTAATCTTTAAAGAAATTAATAACTAAAACAGTAAGTGGATATAAGCTTTCAAAATTAATTATTTCATTTCAAAATGTAGAACTTATTCAAATTTCTTTCATCATGAAAACAACATGAATAAAACCTAATATCTTTTCCTCACTCTTCCTCAAAATATCTGTTTAATTGCTAAAATGAGAAAATTTCACTACATCCCAAAAAACTTTGGAAGTTAATCAAGATTGATTTCGTCTACTTTCTTAATGTATCATAGCGTCCAAATTTGGTATATAACCTCTAAGCTATAAGCTAAATAGAAACAAAAGAAGATAAGATTAGATGAGTATAAGGAATCAAAGTACATATTAAGGCCTTTTATCTAACACCTAGCATATATAATCATTTGTAGTTACATTTTATCAAAATAAATAGCCATTTGTTCTTCCTGACATAATCGTTTTGGAAGAAAAAAAAAATAGAAAACTCAAAACATGACAAAGATGCAATGGAAAAATTATGCATAAGCATTGTTAAAAGCATATGGTATGTGCAACAATTAATTATTTGAAGTTTTAATAATAAAATGAAGTGTATTCTAAAGATTATATAAAGCATATATTGCAGCCCTTAAATTGTAGTCCATTGTTGAGCAGCAATGAATCCTCCATCATAAGCATGCATTAGGTAAGACTGAGTAATAAATACAGAAGCACAAATACTTTAAAAAGAAAAGTTCTATTCACTATAAATTAGTTTGAAAATGCATATTATACCACATTCATTGTTCATCAAGCAGATGTAGCTCAGAATTTATTTGAAGCGCATAAATGCTAGCTAAAATCCTAAACTTATGTAATCAATTATTTTCATAAAACTGCACCTCAATATAGATTCAACCTATACAAAAGTCACACAGCATTGATCTCATTTAAAAATTCTCTTGTGACCAGCAAATCCAATTGTGTGTGAATGTATACATATGAAGTTATGGATTTCCACTCAATTACAACTTAATTAAGATTCACCATTTACAAAGTTACACAGTGTTGTTAATTTAATCATTTCTCTTCTTACCATTAAATTCAATTGTGTGAATCTATACATCCAAAGTTATGGATCATCATAAGAGCAACTAAGTTCTAGATGTTAATTATGAGGAAGGTGCATTTCACATATTAAAAATATCAAAATTAAAATTCACTTAAGATACCAACAACAAAAGTAAGAATGAAGTGTACAATCAAAACCATTCAGACCTCACAACCATTAGTAAGTAATTAATGCTTCCATAGCCCAAAATCCAAACACCCAAAAACAGAAGCAAATATGAAAAGTATGTACCAGCATAAATCTGACACAGTAACCCATCTGCTACATTTGGTTATGAGTGATTTTATACCATGAAGGAAACGACCACAAAAAGAAAAATAATACATAGGACTCAAATTCAATTCATCTCCTTTTCATCCATTTTCAAAGCAACCAAACAGAAATTGATGCTGCAAATTTTCATAGAATCTTGCATTTGTAACCAAAAAACACAAGATTGAGAAGATAAACCACAATTCAAAAGATTAAACATAAGTCATATAATCATGTAGGTTGCAAATCTTTCGAAAGATTTAACTTTTAGCACCAAAATAAACCCAAAAAAGAAAAAAGGAAACCAAAATCTCAGATATTAGAACTTCCAAAGGGCCAAACAAATTTAATAATCAAACTCAAAAATTATTGAAACTAATCCAAAAAATATGTATGGCTGCAAAACAGAGGGGAAAAAAAAAAGATAAGATCGGCTACCCTTAGAAGAATAATCCATATTCATTAATTGCAAATCAGCCAATCAATTTCAGATATTAAAGAGTGACATGTTCCACGGGAAAGAAGTCCATGGTTGCACCAGGAGACATAATAGTAGCATGGGCTGATAATGACAATGCACCCATGTCTTACCCTGCATAAGAGTGCATAGAGCAATATCTACTGTTAGATAGATTGCCAAAACAGGGAACAATGACTACAAAAATTGTTAAAATATAAATTGAACATATTCAATGCTAAAGTATGATTCAAACTACACTAGTTTGCAATTTAACACAAACAATGCTTGGGTCTCACTTTGTAGTTAAGATATATTGGTGGATTTAGTGAAGTTTAGATACAAAATAACTTTAGGAAAGAATAGAAAACTATAAGATTTTTCCCGTGATGGAAAGTTTTGTCCAGGCATTTCCTTGAACACTTAGGGAGCAGATAACACAAACGTCCAATGTAAATCTTCAACATTTAAAAAATGGAAAAAAAAAATGTTAGTTTCAAATTTGGAAGTTGAAAGACAATTTCTTCAAAAGACAAAATTAGAATAAGCCTGGAGTTTTGTCTACAGCCATTAGCACTAAAGTTGGCACTATAGTCTAATTACATATTTTCACTCAATTTTCAACAAAGTAGGACATAATGTGATCCTTTCTGCACTTACAACAGAGTAGCACAAAATACGAAGAATGTGAATGTAACTTTCAGATTAAACTTGGATTTTGGATAATCAAATGCAGTTGTTTCAAAATATTTATCTTTTCATCAAGGGGATAAAACGGAGATAACCTTCTCCCTTCTCACTATCTTTCTCTTCTAAATCAGGATTTAGGGGTTGAAACTTGAGAGTGTATATGTACGATCAAAGAATACCTTTACCAGCTTCTGTTGTGGGATGCTGGCCTGAACCGGGGTGCTTACTTTGACGGTAGTAGTGCCTAGATTTATCATTGTCTTGCTTTCTCTCCCTACGCCTTATGTATGTTTTCTTCTGGTTTTGGTAGTTTTTTTTGTTTAAATATACATTTTACAAGAAACGGTGTTAAATACCGAATCTTAAATCAGCAAAACCTAAAGTCACAATTGTTCGGTGTTGTTTTAAAGTAAAAGTGGCAGTAATTTACGTAGCCATGTGGCGCAATGAGGAGTGGTCAAACATTTCGCTTTTATATTATACTAGTAGCTAACCCATGCAATACACGAGAAAGTTCTTAGAAATGCTAAATTTTATTTTATCAAATTAAATGGTTTTTTTGTCAATTCAGTGAGAAAATGAATGTCACTATTAATGGTGATTTCAGAAAGATCTTATTAAAAGCCAAATACAATAATTTAATCTGTATCCAAAAGACTAAATAATGTTTTTAGATGGTTGAGAGAAATTTAGTTAAGATAAATGAACCTTTTCGCTATGGTTTTTTTTTTTTTTTTTTAATAAGTAAAGAAAATTTTATTCAAAGACATAATAATGAGTCACCCAAATATACAGGAAGTATACAGTTGGGGCCCAAAATAATCAAATACATAAATTACAAGCATTCATCAAATCATAGACTGAAAAAATAAAATGACTTCCTATGATAGACGTCCAATCTGATAAAGTTTTAAATCAGCTATATTCCTTTCAGAATCTTCAAAACACCGGTTGTTTCTCTCCTGCCAAATGCACCACATCAAACAACGAGGGACAACCATCTAAATAACACCATTACGATGATGACCAAAATTTCCTTGCTAACATGCAAGGAGCTCAACCACAGACTTTGACATCGCCCAGTGGATACCAAATAAGGTGAACACCATAGACCACAACTCATAAACAATAGGACAATGTAGTAAAAGATGGTCTACCAATTCTCCATTACTTTTGCACATATAACACCAATCTAGAATTAACACCTTCTTCTTACGTAAATTATCAATAGTCAAGATAGTTCCTAAAGCTGCAGTCCAAACAAAAAACGCGACTCTAGAAGGAACCTTCTGCTTCCAAATACTTCTCCAAGGGAAGGACTGAGTACATACACCCAACAAAGCCTGATCTTACCTCAAAGCCCTTGCTCTTAGCAGGTGTCCAACACATCTTATCCTCACCAATACCTCTCAATGAGACTCCATATATAACATCCCAAAAAGCAAACAAAGAAACTGATTTCCTGTCATGAATTTCTACCAAGAATTCCAAATCCCAAAAACGAACCCCGTTAGGAAACTGCATGAGATCAGCCACATAAGCCTCCTTATCATTATTGATTCTAAATAAATTTGGAAAACACATACTCAAAGGATTATTCTCACACCAGACATCATGCCAAAATTTCACTGTAGTCCCATCTCCAATCTGAAATTGAATGTAGCGAGAAAAAGTAGACCAACCACTACTAATAGTTTTCCATAAACTCACCCCATAGGATCTTGGAACAGAATTAGAGCACCAATCTCCCTCCTCAACGCCATATTTAACCCTTATAACCCTTCTCCATAACGCTTCTCTCTCATACCCAAATTTCCACAACCATTTTCCCGTTTTCGCTATGGATTTTAAGGAATAAGTTACACAAATGGTTAACTACAGCACTAATATTCAAAGGAATACACATAATTCATTAGAATGAAAAGGATTTAGCTCAAACATCACCAACAACCAAATAAATGAAATCTTCACTCAGTATTAACAGTAAAATTCCCATTAATCTAGTGCAATATAGAACAAATGTAGATTTTATAGAAATATCCTATAATACATATACAATATATCTTACTCTCATATTCATGTGTTAATGCTTTAAAATTCAATCAAGATGCATCAACAACGTATTATTTCAATGTTTTGAAAAAACAGGACTTCATACTGATTGAATCAAGATGCATAACTCCATATTATTTCAATGTGTAACACCATCACTAAGCACTATCTTTGTGAAAAATTCAAATCATGAGTCTGAGTTCGAGGATAATCCGATAATAGCCTAAACAAACTGTTTTGTGTGCCTAAAAACAATAAGCAAATATATTTCATCAATATCAAAACAAATAAAAACCAAAAAGAAAGCAATTTTTTTCAAACTGAATAAACAGCCTTTTGGAATTGCAGTAGACGAAGAAGAAGTAACAGAAAAAGGCTTCTGGAAACTAATTATAAATCAAAACCTTAATCAAAAATTTAAAACCAAATCTAACCCATAAGAAAACGGTAATTATATTATAAAGAAAGAGAGATAAACATTGGGTTATTGCCTGAACAGAACCTTGTCTTGTAGGTAAAACCTATCATATGTAATGCTATAGTAATATACACATGAATTATTCACCTGATTTTTCCTAATAAATGAAAGATAAATTCTAAACTTAAACTGCCACTATGACAATTCTTAAATCATGCAATCAAAAAACTTTGCATTTAATTCCCAATTCAAACATGTTAAATTACCGATTCTCCCAAAAGCTTAAGCTGTTAGGAAATGGTGAATTTAATCACTTAACCATAGGTCTAACAAAACACAATTTGCATTTTTTTTTGTGCATTCTAATTGAAAATTTTGATTAAACTTGTTTTAAAATTGGAATCTGGTACCTTAAGTATTCAACAAATTTCTTTTATTTTATAAACATACACAAATTTTGAGCCTCCTTTAAAGATGCATGTTTTCTTCTAAATGAAAATCCAAATTAAAAAGTTTTTATTCCCCTAGAACATGAATTTATTCCTCCAATGAGTCGTTTAATAATATAGTTGAAAACTCCCTAAATCCTGCATATTATAGTCTATCGTCAACTGGACGGAGATATATTCTCCTACAAATCAAGGATATGATGAAAAGGGCAAACTATTATCAAGTTTAAGGGAAAAGAAAATGAATGTCATAACAACCTTATGCAAAACTAAAACACACATGTTTTCTTAAAGAAAAAAATAATGGTATGAGCCTAAGAAGGGACAGTCATGCATAATTTTACATGATAAGCTACAACTTGAAAACGCAGAAAATTACCTCTTACTAATTAGCCAAAAAGGTCATATTACCATGTTTTATCTCAATTTTTCCTGAGAGAAAAATCAGTTAACATGCATCCCAAAATAACCATTCCTAAGTCCTAACAAATCCAACAAGTAGGAATGCTTCAACATTAAATTATTCAAATCTAAAAGGGATATCAAATTAGACACACCCTAAGGATGATGAAACATGTGAGTCAAGCTTGAATTCAGGCCAATTAATTTCTATCTACTCAATAATAGAACACGTGTTTTGTTTACCCAAAGTTTTAGGCCTTTGTTCATGATGAAGCATTCTGGACTCTAAATATATGTTGTAGCTTCTCCTTAAGTCAGAGTTTGTGTTCAATATTGATCTTCAATATCTTACTATTGGGTTCCTTTATCTAATAATAGTTTATGA
This sequence comes from Quercus suber, assembly GCF_002906115.3. Lineage (NCBI taxonomy): Eukaryota > Viridiplantae > Streptophyta > Magnoliopsida > Fagales > Fagaceae > Quercus > Quercus suber. Next base: position 501,076 of record NW_027070003.1, read on the forward strand.
TTTTTTTAAAATCTATATTCCATTAAATATAGTAATAGGGAGAACCAATAGTCTAGTAGAGACTGTGTTTATAAAAAATAAATAAAAAATAAAAAAACAGGTACATTATACCTTTGTATGTAACGCATGGTTGAAAAAGAAAAAAAACTATTTGCTAATTTATCAACCCTGATTAGACTGTGTATATATACTGTAGAAAGGAGAATATGTGTCCATTTATTAGATCTTCATAATGGACACTATACAGAATTCAATCAAATTCTGGAATAAGAACAAAACAGCCGGGTATTTTATTTTAAAGGTGCTGTCTAACACACAACAGATTGGGGGTTGCCAGGCTGTTTGGTTTTTCCTTTATAGATAATGAACAGTAGTTGTTTTCCTTTCTTTCTCATTAACAAAATTGGTATTGTTTCTAAGAAAAGTTTGAACTTTGTGTGATTAAAGAATAGCTTAATTTTATCATTCTGAGTATGATACAAATTATGAGCAGCAAAAAAACCTTTTTTAAGTTAACTGAAAGGGAAAACTATTATGCTTACTTTTAAACACCAAGAATTATGTGCTTCGGCATTAGTCTGACAAGGATTGTGTGTTCTAAGTGGCTTTAAATACATTGTAATCTCAAAGGTTTTCAAAAAAAAAATGCATGCTAACAACTTCCATCCTTTAAAATTCATTACAACAATATGGGCAACTCACATTGGAGAGAAAGTGAAAGAGATTTTACCTGTCAAAGTCTCTGTTTCAACTGCTCTATAAAATGATATCCACTGGATTAATAATAATGCCACAGTCCCTGCACAATAAACCATATGTTCCAACCATTTAAAAGAAATACTTTATCTTCTCACAATGAGTTATTGAAAAAATAGACTCTTAAGCAACAAACTTTTATTTTGTCTAACAACTTTGCTAAGTTAAATATACTTTTTAAAAATTTAAAAATGGGAAATCGTCTAACAACAGAAGAGTCTTTTTTTTTTTCCTCTTTTTTCTTTTATTTAGCAAGCAAACAGAACAATGAACCAATATAGATTCCATAATCAAAACTATCTACATCACACTAATAGTGCAATACATGTATTAGTAATAAAGTATACATGCCTTTATGGCAAACACCATTTAGAATTTAATTATATACATTACACCAACTATTCCTTCGCACTTATTTTGTAATGTCAGCTATGTATTCTCAACTCATAACAGAACACCTTCTAATGGTGATTACATTATTGTAAAAAAAAGTTAAAAATGATTTGTAACACAAGTTTTAACAGTTTAAAGGATTCTTTGTTTCCTCTTTCTCTTTTGTCGATCTGCAATAGTCAATGAATAGTTTTTTTGTTCTTCATAGTTGCAGATTTAGCTGCGTGTTGTACATCACTTGCATCATCTGCTTTTTGTAATTTAACAGAATCAGCATCTTCTTCACTTGGTAAGTTGTTGACAAATTCTTTGTAGCATCACTCATATAACATTGTTAATAGAATATTGTGTAAAATGTATTATGAAATGTATAAGTAACATTAAAAACGTTTAATATTATTATTTAAATGTAATATAAAAGTACTCACATCAGTTATTTTATCAAGTTTAATTGAATATGAAACTTCATATCCAACTAAACTGAAAATACTCAAAGAAAAGACGAAATTAAAACCCAAAATAAGAATATCAAAATACTACGTTCTTCTTAAACCCCTATCATTCACTTCACTGAACCCACAACTCTCTCTCAATGAAAAATTTCAAATTTGCAGAGAAAATAAAAAATTTTAATCTCAATGCACAAACCCACCATTAAAAAAATTATAATCAAATCAGATCCACTTCTCAGTTTCCCAACCCCTCTCATTCACAAAGCCTGAAATTGTCTTCTAATATTATATACCAAATGGCTAGAACCAAGTATTATTCTTATTGTCGTTGTAGGTTTTGAAAGATGATGAGAAGCGACAACAATATGATCAGGTTTCACATTTAATCTCCCCCTCCCCCCTAAGTTATAGATTTTGTTAACTTACAATTATTTGTTGACTGGCTTTCTGCTGGAATATTTCTGGTGGATTTGAATAATAGTAATTTCCTGTTACTATGCAAACTCCTTGTGTTTGAAATTCTTGTTGATCCTATTATTTGAAAAGTAATTGGATAGATGTCGTTTTCTGGATAACACAAAAAAAGGATAGGAAAACCTTGCACTGAATTAAATCTTTACATTCACATACACAGTTCATTTCAAAATTTACATTCAAGTACACCAAGCAACCTCTAAATCAAACCCAAACTCATTCTCAATGAAAATTTTCAAATTTGCAAAGAAATTCTCTAACTCTAATGTCAAAGCACAAACCCACCACAAATGAATCATAAAAATAGCATACCTATTTTTTAGTTTTCCCTAAACTTTCAAATACACAATCTCAAAGACTATTATAATTCAATTATATTTGTATACATATTAAGCGATTATAACTTGAATCAAATTTAAACTTGAAATCCCTAATGGAACCCAATAAAAATTATAATCTAAAACTTCCTTTCAAATTTTGAATTTATCTCTATATCAAAGGCTCACAGATCAGTGCCTAAACAGAAACCTAAAAATAAAATAAAATTCAAATTTACAAAGGGAAGGAAATCCCTTCGAAAAACTAAGCAGAGAAACAAATCAAAATTTACACCGGGGTTGTGATAAATTTTTTGACTTATTTTTTAGCTCAACTACATATTCTTTTTTATTATAAAGCTATTAGCAACATGAAAATAGATAAACAAACCATTAACCTAAAAAGATTTTAGTTCCATTGATTTCGATGTTAATTCAAACCATAAAATATTCAATGCCAAAAACATTGTCATTCTACAAAGAAAAAATGTGTAAACAAAAGAGCCCAAGCTTTGGTGAAGGTCTTGTGAACCATACACCCCTTCCCCCATCAGACAATTGATTACATACCGATGTGTTTATGCTTTCTCACTCTATTGCTTATTAGGACAATCGGATTTCTAATTACTACTGATGAAACAAAGTATTGATACAAACAAAACAATTGGTGAAGAATAAAGAGACAAATTGAAACTGCTAAATACACAAAGTTAACAATTGGAATAAGATCCTTTATGTGCAAAACTGATATAACTAATATAGTGATAATTGCCATAAGAGTTCCCCATCATGTCTACTTACTTTCCCAACATCAAAATCAAGACAGAGCAATTATAATCATCCTTAACATTCAAACTCTCTCATGTACCCCCAAAATCAAACAACAAAAATGATAAGAATTACTAATTGCTCACACGCAGATACTTTCATGAAAAACAAAAAAGTGGATGAAGTTACCAAGTATTATCCAAAATTACAGAATAAAGAGATTCCAGTGGGCACCGTTCAAGTCACTGTTACAATATAGAGAATATAGTTAATCTAAATCAAATTATTCACTGGGGAATTTCAACAAACATATAGATAACAAAAATAAAGATGTCAATAACAATGAAATCTTTGAACAAAAACAAAGAGACACAAAAATTACGCAAACATTCACCCAGAAGGAGAAGAATTTTAAGAAAGAAAATCTCAAGCACTACAAGAGCAAAAGGAAAAAAACAAAAGAGCTCAGTTTTACCGGCAATGGGTTCGCTGGCTGACGGTGGCGGCAGGCTTCGCAGAGGAAAAAGGGCATGAGAAGGAAAAAATTTGAAGAGAAGTTATATATATATATAGACACAGATAAAGTGCTTAACCACTGAAACGGTGTGGGTTTTTTTTAGGCGTAAATGCACTTTTAGTCCTTATATTTTGACGTTTTTCTATTTTAGTACCTACATTTTAATTTTACTACTTTTAATCCCTAATTCAATTAACGCGTTCCATTTTAGTCCTTTCCGGTAAGCCACCAACAGAAATTGCTTAGTTGACAAACTGATGCTAACATGACCAATTAAAAAATAATAAAAAAATTAATTAGCATTTAAAAAATACCACGTCAGCTTTTAAATATAAAAAAATTTATTAATGAATTTTAACAAAATTAAAAAACAAAAAACAAAATTAAAAACAAAAAAATAAATCAATTCAGATCTACAAGAACACAGTCACAAATTTAAACATCATCACAAACACAAGAACATCAAGCACAAACAAACCCAGAACAAAACACAAAATACACAAACATTAACGCAAGATCCCAACGCCAACAGCAACAACAACCTCTCTTCCCCCCAAGACTCCGGTCCCTCTGCACCACGACTGGCCCGGAATCCCCGAACCCAGACCGGCCTCGAATAAGCCATAACCCTAATTTCCCCAAAACCTTAAACGCAGAAACAAGAACGAAGCTACAAAGGACCAAATTCCCGGCGAAGACAACAATCGAGCGACGACAAGAGACGAGGATTTAGCAGTTATCGTCGAGAGTGATTAGAGACGATAATGGATTAGCTGGGTTTTGCTTGTGATTGCTGGGTGGGTTTGAATCGGTCGTTATGGGTTTAAATCGGCCGGCTGCTTTAAGTTTTGGTGGTTGCTGGGTTGGTTTCTTTAAGTTTCAGTGGTTGTTATTGGGGTTTGTTTGAGTTTCGGTTGCTGGGGTTTTGTTTGCGGTGGTGGTGGATGATTTTGTTCGAGGAGTTTTGGGTGCTGCTCAACTTTAATTTTGGGTTGAGTTTTGGAATTGAATCAGAGGTTGAATACATTCACCACCGTTGCCTTACAAGTTGCCGATCTCACCACCTCCGACCTTACATGCCGCCGACTCGCCACTGGTCTCGCCCCTAACCGATCTAAGTTTCTGGGTTGTGGGTTCATTTCGTGGGTTTATGGTGTGGGTCTTTGGTTGATTTTGGATTTTGGGTTGTGGATGGTGTTGTGATGGTGTTGATGGTGAGTTTTAGGTGGTGATCTTGTTTTACGGGTTTCTTTTTTTTTAGAAAGGAAACTTTGATATATTTCACCAAAGAAAACTGAGATTGAATTACAAACAGAGAGTAAGCCAAAGAAAAAAACAAGAAATCCCAAGAGGGACTTTAACACTTAGACCGGTCAAACAGAATAGCTTGCTGCAGAAAAGGAGGGTCCATCCCAAACCAAGTTTGTGAAGTTTCTGCAGATCTGGTTTCCTTGGCTAAATCGTGTGCAGCTCTATTAAAGTCCCTCTTCAGATGTCTTGCAGTACAGCTACTTTGATATATATATATATTTTTTTTTTAATTGTGTTCTTTGTGTTTGTGATCTTGTGTTAATGTTTGTGTTTTGTTCTGGGTTTGTTTGTGCATGATGTTTTTGTGTTTGTGATGATGTTTAAATTTGTGACTGTGTTCTTGTAGATCTGAATTGATTTATTTTTTTGTTTTTAATTTTGTTTTTTGTTTTTTAATTTTGTTAAAATTCATTAATAAATTTTTTTATCTTTAAAAGCTGATGTGGCATTTTTTAAATGCTAATTAAATTTTTTTATTATTTTTTAATTGGCCATGTCAGCATCAGTTTGCCACCTAAACAATTTCCGTTGGTGGCTTACCGGAAATGACTAAAATGGAACGCGTTAATTGAATTAGGGACTAAAAGTGGTAAAATTAAAATGTAGGGACTAAAATGAAAAAACGTCAAAATATAGGGACTAAAAGTGCATTTACGCCTTTTTTTTAAGGACAAATCATATAATTGGTGAACATGTGTGAGGGTAAGGTTAAAAATATGATGAAAAGAACATTTTAGTCCTTACATTTTCAAGCGATTCTCATTTTAGTCCTTACATTTTATTTTTACTTCTTTTAGTCCTTATTCTGAAAAACACTTTCCGTTTTGGTCCCTGCCATTACTCATTTAACGGTCCAATAGTAAATATTGTCGTGTCTATTAAAATAATATTTGCATTTTTAAAAATGCCACGTCAGCAATTTAATTTTTAAAAAAAACCACATCAGATAAAAAATTTTAATCTAATTATTTTTTAAAAAAAGAAAAAAAATTAGTTAAATTAATTTTTTTTTCCTTTTTTTGGGAAGAACATGAAGAACGAGTTCTTCATTTTTCTTCCCCAGCTAAGCTTGCCAAGAAAATTAAAAATTAAAAATTTACTTTTATTTTCTTGCATTTTCTTAGCAACCAAGACCATAAAATCACTCAGATTTACAAAATAAAAAGATAACATAAAGAAATCACTCCACAACCGATTCAAGTACCTAATCCTCATTCTTCGATTATGTTCTTGTTTCTCAATTTCATTAACTCAAATTTACAGTAATGTCTTGGCTATTCAAATCGTTCCAATCCGACGGTCCAGATTCGTCGGAGCAAGATAACGATGATCACAGCCCATCCACGACTCCACATGGCGTGAAAGACGACCTCTCCGCCCTCAGCCAAACCCTCGGCCGCCAGTTTCCGGCGTCGCCAACTTCCTGGCCCCGCCACCACCTTCTTCAATCGCAGCCGTTGATCCATCATCATCATCAGAATCACAGTCGCAATCGCAATCTCAAGCTCTCGTTGGAATTCGCAACGATCTTGTTGAAATTGATGGGAGCTTGAAGAGTAGGTTGTCCCTTCTGTCCAGTGCCAAAGCCGTCAGTGAGATCTTGAAGCTCGCTTCCAACTTGTTACAATTCGAAAACAACGAGGAAGAGGAAGAAGAAGAAGAAGCTTTTCAGTGCTGAAGAAAGAGAAGAAAACTCACCAGTCACTAAGTTCCAAATCTTGAAATTTGACAATGAAATATGGTAAGTGATTTATTTTAGAAAGCAAGAAGAAAGAAAAAAATGGTCAGTTTTTTTTTTTTTTGGGAGCGTGAGGACTGAGGAGGGTTGATTGCTGAGGGTTTTGTTTTCTTTTACTGTAACTAATGAGCTGAGTTTTGGGGGCTGGTAGAGGTACCAGTGGCAGTGTACCATAGAAGAGAAAAAAAAAGAATAAGAAAGAAAGGGTTTCCATAGGTTTTTTGAGATTGAGAATAGGTTGATAAAGTGAAATTTTGTTGTGAATTGTTTGGACTTTTGGGTATTTAAATGTAAGGTGGGCCAGGTTTTGTTTTATTGGAGTACAAAAAGAGGCCTAAAACTAAAGCAAGCTTGGGAGAATGGAAGAGATATGAGGGATGGGGCGGATGTTCATCATTGGGAGGGTCCAATTAAATTTTCTATGTACACTAGTGGATTTTTTTTTTTTTTTTTTTTGCAGAGGCTACAGCTCCCCCCAAGGGGCTACGTGGCTCCGCCTCTGTATCTTGTATATACCTATATATACAACACAAACTAAACTAAAGATGCAACATTCTGTTTCTTATTTTTTCCCACAAAAAATAAATAAATAAAACAATGTTGCTTTTTTCTACTTAACTAATAAAACTTTGTGCTATTTCTTTCAATATTATTTTTTAAAAAATTTCATGCATTTTTGCTTATTACTCTAACTAAAAAAAAAGTGATGGAAATATACATGTACGCAGCGGAAAAAATTAAACTTACGGATCTACTTCTTTCACAATTGTCAACATGTGTTATGTAAGTTTCAGAATTAGAGAACAAGAGAGTGTACCTTGAACCAGTGAAATTCAAAACTGAAATTGAGAAGTTCTTGAGAAGACTTTCAATTTTCACTCCAATCCCACTAACGCTCAAGATGTGTGGTCTCTCAATCAGTTATATGAGTTTGTTCTAGAGAGAATGAGAGAGAGTCCAACACTAACATACATTCAAATTCATGCTCTTTCAAATTCTGTATGTTTCTCTTCTAATAACTGATTATCTAATTGAGTTAGCCTTTTGGGTCTTCCTAATTGGGTTTTAGTATGTGGCTTGGAGTGGGACCAAAATGGAACAAATAAGATACTAGCTCCAATGGGCCTTGGGCTTTTCTGTCAACTCTTAACAAGTCCAAAGTTACCATTAATTATATTTAATACCACTATATAAATATAATTGAACTCTAGGCCTTATTAATAGATTATATCCCAAGACTTTATTATATATGCAACCCCTTCATAAAATATTCATAGTAATACAAAGTCATTAATGAAGACTGTCACTTTGTAGATTACTACATCTTAATCCTTGAGTGCCCGGTTTAATCCTTTAAGTTATTCATCATATATTTATGAAATTCAATTTCATAAATATATAATTTAGTAACTATTTACTAAAGTAGTTAGGCCTAACATTCTGAATAACAAACTCATTAAACTTATCTCAAGGGAATATTTTATATCTCTGTTAAGAGACTATGAATTCCATCTTGAGAATATATGTTCCATCAACACTAAATGTGGCTACCTAATATACTGAGGTTTTAACCGTAACTTTAGATCTCACTCCTGATATATCAAAGCAACCTACATTTCATGATCAGGTTCATTATCCTCTCAAGATTAAGAGTTATGTAAATATAAGTCGTGAGATTCATTATTCAATTGACAGTCGTTAGGTGAATAACAAATATTACAGCGGTCTTGTTCAATATGTTTTAAATCTTAAAACATATCAACATATCAACTAGAAGTCACAACTTCCATGATCAAGACAAATTATTTTAGTTAATATGTTATAATATTCGCAGATGAAACGTCCAATTTCATCACCGACTATGAATTAAATTCTGAGTTTACAAAGAACTTGTGATTTATGTCTTTTGTGACTTTTCACATAAATCACATACTGTGCATCTCATGGACTATATGATAATGTCCAAATATTCATGTTACCATTATTTCAGATAATAATAAAATAACTTTATTAATTACAATATTAAATCATACATCATGTCATACATAATATCATACAATAGGATTCAAGGGTACAAATCCCAACAAAAAGAAGCTCTTTTTTATTTATTTATTTTTTTTCTCTCCTAAAACTCATCCAGTTGTTATTCCAATGCATTGCACAATTTAGTGACTAGTATAATATAAAAGTGAAATGTTTAATTTTTGTTGACTACTTTTTATTGTACTATGTGGCTGCTACGTTTATGTTTAAAAACACCGAAATATTATAACTTTTTTGTTTGGTTATTTATGTAAAACCTTTTAATATTCTTAGTACCATTTCAAAAAAAAAAAAAAAAAAAAAATTCTAGTACCATTGGTGTTCAGTCGTGTCTCTTAAACAATATTTACAGGGGGAAAAAAAAACACAAACACTTGTTTAAAACAGTGACAAATCATGCTTCAAAAAAAATAAAATAAAATAATAATGACTAATCAGCAAATAAGCCTTTATATATATATATATATATATATATATATATATATATATTATATATATATATATATATAAAGGCCAAATCAATAAGTTGTTTGGCTAGGCGATTTATAAGGAGATGCATTTTTACCAAACGCTGAAAAAGCACGTTATCAATTCATAGTATAGGGCAACTTTTTTCAAAATGCAAATTTAAACTGATATCACGTTCTCTTATTACACTTGTTACTAGGGTTGTCCATGGGTCGAGCGGGTCGGGTTTTTGCCCAACCAGCAACCGACCCATACAAGATCGGGTGGGCTATTTTTCAACCTGCAACTGACTCGTTACAGTAATGAATTTGTTGGTTCGGGTTGCCAGTGGGAGGTTGTCGGTTTCGGGTGAACCCGATATTCACCGAAATCCACCGAAACGCGGCAAGATCTTGCGAGATCTTCCAAATCCATCCAAGATCCGATGAGATCTCATCAGATCTGGCGAGATTTCTGCCAAATCGTGATGAGAAATCATCGATTCAAGCAAATCCGGTGTTTATTGTGCCAGAAATCGACGGATTTAAGTGAAAAAATGGCCGGATTTTAATGGTTTTCGGGCGGGTTAGGTTTCGCAGGTTTTAGAGGAAGAGATCCGAAACCTGACTCGCCGGTGTCGGGTTTTTGGAGTCAGGACCTGAGTCCGACCACCAGAGCCGTCGGATAATCTGTCAAACTTTCAATAAAAGATCAACAACCATTACATTGAAACGATGAGACTTATGCTACAACCATAGAGAGTAATAGGCTACAATTTGTGATAAGCCCATTATAATAATTGCATCTATTATCTAAATGTTCAATTAATAGAAACAACATTTTTCTACATATTTACCAAACGCTTAATTGTGATTTTAAAAACTGCTTTTTAAAAATACAAGGATTGTTTGGTAATGTTATTCTAGTAACATTGTTTGTATTTTTTAAAAATACATGTGATTAAAAAAAATATGTAAAAATACGTGTAATATTATTTATACATTGAAAATTATTGTTCTAATTACACTACCAAACAACTCCACACTTTTTGAAATTGCTATTTTTTAAAAACGCACTTTTTTCCAAACAGCTTATCCAAACGAGTCACAAATATTTTTAGGCGAAAAGCACATTTTAGTCCCTACATTTTCCAGCAATTTCTATTTTAGTCCCTATATTTTATTTTTACCGTTTTTAGTCCCTATTCTGAAAAACGCTTCCCGTTTTGGTCCCTGCCATTACTTATTTAACAGAAATATCCTACGTGGCAAACGGTTTAACAGTAAATGCTGATGTGTCTATTAAAATAATATTAAAAAAATATTTGCATTTTTAAAAATGTCACGTCAGCAATTTAATTTTTGAAAAAAGCCACCTCAGATAAAAATTTCTAACCTAATTATTTTTTTAGAAAAGAAAAGAAATTAGTTAAATTAATTTTTTTTCCTTTTTTTGGGGAAGAACATGAAGAACGTGTTCTTCATTTTTCTTCCCCAACTAAACTTGCCCAAAAATTTAAAAATTAAAAATTTACTTTTTTTTCTTACATTTTCTTAGCAATCAAAACCATAAAATCACTTAGATTTACAAAATAAAAAGACAACATAAAGAAATCACTCCACAACCGAAACCCACCACCGTAACGCCAATGCCATGCTATTTTACCAAACTCACTAATATTAACCAATTCAAATTATTTACAGATAAAAAGAAAAGCTACCATTATTATCGAGTGGTAAAGGAAAATCGGTCCAGAGCTCGGGTCGCGTGGAAATCTTCGAAACGAAGTCAAGAACATCATCGGTGACTCCAAGAACATCATCGTCGTCCTCGTCTTGTC
>NW_027070004.1:0-111057 GCF_002906115.3 Quercus suber
GTTTTTTTTTTTTTTTTTTTTTTGTTGGAGTTTATAATTATTTCCTCTTTATTTATATCCAAACACTGCCACCAGGTTAGGTACCATTTTTATGATGATAAGGTTAGAACTAGAGCCTACTTATACTTAATTATATGATATGGGGGTGACTATATTTTTTAAAACCAGATGAACTTTAATGCCTTACTTGTGCTTATTTAGGTACATTACTTGTCCTGCCAAGTGCCTTATTCTGTTTAAACTTTAATGTTCTACCACTCTGACCACAGAGTTGTGTAAGAAACTGTTGAAGGAAAAAGGAAGCTATCTTTCATCCCAATGAATAGTGTTACATAAGAGATCTTTCTACCCCAATAAGGGACATATTGGAGCTATTTTATACAAAAATTTTGTAAAAAGTTACCAACTTCTCTAAAGATTAAAAAAGGGAGAGAAATTTCTTTGGGGTATTGAAAAAAATTTGTGCCTCACAGTGTGGAGTGAAATTTTTTATTCGGTTAAAATGCTATCAGCCTAGATTTGTCCCTCTTTTTGAGTTCCATATGTTCCTTTGCAGTCATCTCACTTTCCGTATATTCAAGAAAAAACATTATAAGATCTGTGGGTCAGTCTAACTTTTTAAAAAATATTGACTCAATCTACATAATTGCACTCGCGCTCTCATCAAATTTTCATGGCAGGGCCTTGAAACCACAATTGTTATTTGTTGCATTCTGTCTAGAAAATTTAACCATGTCTGTGTCTTCTTTTTCTTTTAAACCATGTAGGAGTGCTAGAACGAAACTAATTTGATGATTCCCATATCTGGAGAAACACTTTGGCTAACTGCATAATACTATTTTCCTGATGGATGTCTTTCCCAATCTCAAATCATTTCTGTGAATGTGGTCTGGTAAGGCAGTTTTTTCAACACATTTTAAACATACTAATCCTCTGATATTCAAATGTGGCCTCTATAATTGAAAAGCAAATATTTAGTTGCTAGTTGCTGAAAGAACTATAACACTAAAATGTCATATTTCAAATAACAAAGAAAGGTCAGACCCAAGTTGTGGGTTAAAGCACCATGTTTGACCTTAGTTCAAACGTCGACAAGTCTTGACAATTATTTGTAGCATATGCTATCAAATCAACAAATCACAGGCTTGAGTCCAAGAATCAGCCTCTCCAAGAAATTGGAGGTAAGGTTGTCTACCACGATCTCTCTTACACTCTACACGAAAGTGGGAGCTTTGTGCACTGGGCACATCCTTTTTTTTTAAATATGTTATCAAATAATAGTTGATATATGATCTTCTTTAGGTAAGTTTCTTCATTAAAAAATAAATAAATCTGAGAAAAAATAAACCAAAAAAATAAAGACAAAATTTTCCTTACCTCAACTACAGTAAAATCAAGGTGGACAAAAAGAGCCAGCACAAAGCATGGGAGTATAAGAAAGTAATGTCTAAAGGTATCTTCATCCTTGCTGTATGTTTGCTTCACTACTTTGTGGTACCTCATATACCAAACAATACCAATAGAAGTTCCAACAAAGACTAGCTTCATCGCAATTTGATAGAGAGAGTTATACATTGTGAACAAGTCTAGGTACCGAGTGAGAAACACCATGACATACAGTTCTTGAGTCTTAAGCGAAATTCCTGGGGCAAGTAAAAAGTAATGTAAGACTTAAGAGAGGCAAAAGAATATTCACATAAATGAAAGTCCAAAAATTTTGTAAATCTATATATTTTCTAAAAAGGGAAAAATTATATTTGTGCCTCTTGCTCACATTAAGATCCCACCAAGTCACAGAATCCCTTAACCAGGTTCCCTGGATTGAAGCATATATGCAAGAATGTAAATTGCAAGTTGTTCATCTATTTCAAGTCCTGATTTCTGAAGGATAAATCCCATAGAATTACAATTATGCAACCTTATCTTCCTCTCATTTATATACCATCTCAGTCCTGTTCCAAAAAGGTCAACTAGAACCAGACAATATTAAGCTGGTATAAAATCCAAAAACTCCTGAGCAGTACTGACAAGTTCTATCTATAAGTTATTTGTAATTTTGGGATTTTAGTCAACAATAAAGAATCTTAATACCTGATGCTTTTTTTTTTACTAATAAAAGAATAGAATTTCATCAAAACTCAATGATAGCATCAAGAACAAAATAAAAGAACATCATGAGCAACAAGAAGTAAGGATATTGTATGCTTAGTAATTTCAAGAAAAAGGGTCCTTCCAAGAAAGGCTTTCAATATACATGTATATGATGACATACATGCATAAATATTTCATTGCTAACAAACTATTGAGCATTAATTAATGGAAGAACTTTTGGAATCTCTTGTCAAAACAATTGTATTTATAAATATGAAATGTTCATGAAGTCCACCACTATTCCCCTCAGCAGTAGTAATGAAGAATAATAGAATAGAAGAACAGGAAGAACAATTTGAAAACAATTATTTAGTTATTCAGTGGAAAATGAATTTTATAGTTCCAAAAAAGTTAGATCTGTGAAACTAGTTACAAACTACCAAGAGCTAATTAAAACAACAAAAGGCTTCAGGAAAATTGTTACTTAGAGTTAGATCAAAGCTCCAAAAGCGAAGGCATTCAAAATTAAAGTTCTTCAACAAAATTATTAAAAAAAAAATTTCAGAAATAACGATCCTTTTGAGAAGTGAGTTTTTGTATCAATGTTACATAAGTAAGACTTTTTAAATGAGCAACCTACCTACCATGAATCAAAAGTTCTAATAAAAATTAGAAATTTAGAACTATATGTGCACCAAATAACAAAAATGTTGAGGGGTAAAAGAAGACCTTTTTTGGTTGGTGAATATATTTATTTTGAATAAAAAATAAGTGAACAGCTCCCCACAAAAACTATACAATGAAAAATATGGATCAACTCTGCCCCTCACAAATGCAATCATAAACAACTCAAACATAGCAGAGTACAACAGAACTAAAAGTTAACAAGTATTTTTTTACGCCCAAAAAAGATTTTCATTGTCCCCTAGATACAACAGCGATCACCTTGTTATTGCGAACATTACCAAAGAGAACTCAATCAAATCCAATCCTACATACTTGATTCTGACCATATTTTCAATTGGAGAAAGTTACTATCATCATATCCACCTAAATGAATTTCTTTCATTGTCCTCAGGAGAAGAACAAGAGTGGCATAAAGAGGAAATAATTATAAACTCCAAAAAAAAAAAAAAAAAAAAAAAAAACGAATATAAATATTCAGTTCACAAAATATCATCAAGTGAAGCAGGTTCCATGAGTTACCATAAAGAATGTTACAATTTCAAGGGAAGGGGCTAACGGCTGTGATGTTTGCTCTTGTAAGAGGCTTAAACCATCTCATGCAACAACATCAAGGGAGGAAAGATACTTTACAATCATATGGGTTTGGTTTATTATTCTTAGTATTATTAGTAATCTCATCTTCTACCTTTATCTTACAAGAGAAAGAAGTGACGTTGAGCTAGAGCTCATTGGCTCATATAGGTTTTGTTTTAAGAAAAAGTTTCTTCAACCTAATTATTATTGAAAAATGTACTAGTCAGGTGCTGCAGCAACAAGCAGTTATATAGCTTATGAATGTGTTTTGTCTTTTCTTTCTTGCTTCAGAAATGTTTGATTGACCTACAAATTGTTCTTTTTTATTTTGGATAAGTAAATGATATTAAAACTATATAACAATCACACATCTTTCATGTTGTTACTAATCATTTATGGTATTTCTACTTTGTTTAATCTATTCTGGTTCTTAATTAAATGAATCTATTAGATTTTATATTACCTTCTTTGTAAATTGAATATAATTTCTGATGGAAACTTGACTTAATTTGGAGGTTCTGTGGTCATTTTCGCTGTACCTTGAAGCTGTAGCAATCTTACCGCAATTGGTATTACTACAAAGGTCAAGGAACATTGACACCTTAACGGGGGACTACGTATTTCTTCTTGGGTATGCCACCTTTATTATTTCGTAGAAGCTGGGCTACATTCTTTCTGTCCTATTGACCTTGCTGCTTTGATTGAATTTAGTTTAATCAAATATCATATTGTTCTGCTTTGGATTAATTATTGTCATTCTACATACACTGACTTTTTCTTTTTTGTGGATTCTTTATGTTTTATATCGTTAGACAATATCACTCCAACTTTAGTGTGTGTCTACCCAAATGCTTGTGCATAAACACACAGATAACCTTATTATTTTCATGATGTAAGTAATAGGTAGTTTTGTTAGGTTTAATTACCTGGTTAGTAGGCTATGAAGTTCCTGGAAAAAATATATTTTTGTTATATTATCTGTTTATACTGCAATAGTAACCCTTGAAAATACTATTATGATATATTTTAGGGTTTGTAATTTCAGCATTTACATCTCTCAATCAGGATTGTGAGATAATGACGTGAACAAATCAGCTCCAGTTAAAAGAAATATGTTTGTGATGTTGTCGTATTGGAATAATGTTTCTCTTTGATATTTCTATCAGAATTATAATTTGAAAGGGACAAGTTGAAAGGTAGAGTTCCTGGCGGAAAATGGGATGAAGAGATTGTTGGGCATGGGGATCATTCTGAAAAGGAAAATGATAGAAAAATGAGGATTTTGAGGTTTGGTTTGTCACGCAATGGTGAATAAAGTAAATTTTCTGGTGAGATTTAATAATTGACAGTAGTTTGGGATTTTTTTTATGGCACTTGGAGGGAGCTTTAGAAATTTGATAATTTCAGTGTACTAGTAAAATTGAGAAAGTATATTTAATTTAAGATCTCTCTCTCTCTCTCTCTCTCTCTCTTGTTTGGTGCACTAGGCTGGGGTTTAACCCAATATCTTTCCCAGTCCTACTCTTCTACCTGAGAAGCCAAGTCCTAATCACCTGATGAAAAGGTTTCTGATGAATTACAAAATAGTTATCCCCTTTAGGACTCAAGGGATTTTAGGCAAAGTGCGAAAGATATTTTTGATTGGACCACCTCTAAATTTTCATGGTGGTGACTAGATGGACCCATGTTGATTTTGCACAAGTTTATGAAAATCAAATGAATGTTATGGCACAATCATTCTGGGGGAAGTTGCAGTACTCTTTGTGGTTATGTCAATATTTCAGGGTGTTGTAAGATTATTCCTCAAATCATTATTTTAATGATGTTTATAGTGTCTTCAATTTCATGAATAATTAGTGTAGTATATTTGTATTTCTGCTATTGTGGTGGCTGGAGAACTCAGTTGAGTCATTTGGGTTGACATAGTTATGTTCTTTGTCAATAGTGGAGTCAAAGGGGAAGCAGCAGTGTTGGTGTTATTATATAGAGAGATATATGCTGGTTGTGTTGGTTTTATTGGGAAACTAGTGGTGGAGGTGATGGTGGACAGTCTCTAGAAGTATTACCGGTCTTCATGTTAGTATGGTCCTCATAGTGCTGCTCTTTTGGTTGTTTGATGATGGTGAAGAAGATTTCTGGTGGTATTATTTTGGGGATTGAAACTGGTATCATGAATGGTTAGAAAATGACACTTGAAATTTATTTTGGGAGAAAAATGATTGTGCTTTTAGCTATATGTCCCTGGCAATTATCTCAAGCATCTAAATAGCTGTTAGTATGTAGATTACCTTTATCTGCTATAACCTTATAACACATACAAGAAACATCTTTAATTTTAGTCTTCTTTGCTAACAGCTATGGAAAATAAGGACTTTCTCTACTAGTGCTGCTATTCCAATGCTTTTTAGTCTATGGAAGATTGATTCACTAGTTTCTTACATACACAACATGTTCTGATGGAGTCAAAGTTGCATGCACCCCCAAGCATGCTATTTGTGGTCATAACCATAATTCATTACTTTTTTTATTCGGGTGAAAGAGCCTTATAGAACTCTATTTTCTTAACTTCCATAGTGTGGCAAAATAAATATTCCACTTAGCTACATGGCTGTTGTTGGATGAATACGACTTTGAATGATATGTTATGAACTTCAAAATTTTTTTAAATTTTTTTTAGGAAATAGAGAAAGCTATTATATTCATTTTGAGAATCTCAATGTGGTAAAGATTACATTGTCCTCATATGCCTTGATGTCACTTCCATGATATTGATCAACCATTTCTATAGAAAGTAAATTAATTTGTTGCATCTGACTTGGCATTTCCAAAGTATTTGGTAGCATAGTACAGATGTACCGAATTAATAAATTAATTTTGCTTGGTTTCTGAACACTATTGCACAGTGATTTCAATAATTGAATTGGTCCAAACTTAATATGTTGTATGCGAATATTTAGTTTTTTGAAAGATGGAGGGACCGCTAAATAAATGAAGCTACATGACTTTTGGCCGAACTTTTATGTCACATATTAACTGAATTATCTTGGATTTGAAAGTAGTAAATATGGCTTGCTTTATGTTTGATTGCCAAGCATATGGTTTTGTTTGGTGATATTTTCTGTCCCATAATCTTGCAGTGTTTACCGAGTTTTATATCTCCTCAATTGGGTTTACCGCTTCTTTATGGAGATTCACCAAATACGCTGGATACGTAAGTTTGGCTTTGCTTGCATTTTAATTATAGTCCAGCTCATTTATAGTAATATATTCTTAATGAGCTCTTGTCAAATGCTAAACACAGCTTGGGTTTCGGGCTTGATTCAGACAGCTCTTTATGCTGACTTTTTCTACTACTATATCAAGAGGTACTTTCCATTCCGATGCTGTTAAATAAGTTTGTGACACTCACTACTTTTTCTTTTCCTCCCTGCTGGGAAATAAGTCGGCAACAGTTACATAGAAATAAACTTGGAAAAACTGGCTTCTGTAGGTTGCTTTCTTACTAACTTATATGATTTGTGTTCAGCTGGAAGAACCGTGAGAAGCTTAAGCTTCCTGCTTGAAGTTGATCTTTCTTGGCCTATTGAGAGAATTTTACTGACAGAAGAATAAAGTTACCTCAGGGTGTTAACTTTCAGGCTTTCATTTATTTCTTTTTTTTGCTTTTTGATGAATATTTTCTTGTTTTTGGACAGCTTTTATACTTGCTACAAAAATGTTCTTTGAAGTTTGAACTAGAGAAAAATGACAAGAATCACCATAGTTGAATTCCTGTCCTGGTTACACCAATGATAATAATAATAATAATAACAAAACTGTACTAGTTAACGGATGGTGTAATTTGCAAACTGCTGCTAGTAGCACTGCTGGCTTGGTAGAATTCTGCTTTTGCAGCCTGTAAGCATATCTTGTCCCATCATCTCTGCAAGGTGAAATTATTTAGTACATTGGTATGTTACGCCTTCCTCTCATCTAAAGTCTCACCTTTAGATTCCGCACATGAGCCACACCCCTCATTTGTGAGCGAGGCAATGAGGCATATTACACTATTACACTGACTGTACAGAATAATCTTTCCTTGAAAGGTGCCTTCTTAACATGAGATTTTGAAAGGAAAAATCTTGTATGGGCACTGACTAGATTCATCTTTTGAAAATCCCAATTGTGAAGGTCCCAAAACTGTCAAATTATATGCACAGTTCATTCTTGCGCTGTGCCGTGTTGCAGTTTGCAGGTCATATAGATAATGGGCCTATGCCTTTAAAGTTTTAAAGGGCTGTGATTCTATGGACTATTTGGATGGATTCCAATCCTTAGTACTTTTTTTTTTTTAATAAATAGTTGAAAGTGGGGAAATTTAAATTTTGAATATCTCCATTAAAAACATCTGAATGTGTCAATTAGTTGAACTATTTGGCTATTAGCATTTGACCCTTATTGGAATCATCCGATGGGTTTGGACTCTTTTCATGTAAGAATGGTCCACCCTTCACATACGTCTAATTTTATGTCTAACTAGTTGCAAACCCACATTATTAGTGGGCAAATATAATATAATTATTTTATAAGAATAAAATGTAAAATTTGTAGGTCAAATAGTGAATGTATTATTTAAAAGTATTTTCTATTTTTATAAGGTTTATGTATTGGAACATGTAACATATTTTGCATTCAACAATAATACATAGTGATATATATATATATATATTGTGTGTGTGTAGGGGTGTCAATTTGGGTTAGCGTGTCGGGTTCGTGTTGTGTCAAAGTAGGGGTATTCGACTAAATGACTCAACCCTAATCCGACCCATTTGATAATCGTGTCATGATCCTTCAACCCTAACCCAACCTGTTAATAAGGTGGGTTGACCTGACCCAACCCATTTGACATGCTTAATAAACAAGTCGTGTTGGGTTAACTCGAATGTAACACAACCCATTTCAACCTGCATAATATTAAATATAACATACATCTAGAAATAATTTTTTTTACATCCCAAAAAGCAGTGCATACACTTTAAGTCTTCAACTCACATTCAAAATAATATATTTCAACAAAAATATAACATTCATCTAGAAATAAGTTCTTTACACTCCAAAAGAAGTGCATACACTTAAACCCAAATTCAAAATAACAAAGTGTCAAAAAAATAAAATAACATAGTTCAACAAATATATAATATTCTTGGAACTCGCCAAATGCTAAGTATCAATATTGAAAGAATTTGAGCAAACAGTAGACTAATCCTGACTATGACCACGATTATCATTTAGGATCTGTAAAGTTTCAATTTCCAATTATATTTCTTGTAAATTTTTATAATTGCTCACTTTTCTTTTTTAATTTAAAATATATGTTGGATATAAAAGATATTTGACAAATCTAAAATAAAATAGATATTTTTTTTTATATGAGTTAAACGGGTTGTGTTAAGTGGGTCATTTCGGGTTGACACAAATAAATTGGCGTGTCAAACGTGTCTATTGCGGGTTACACGGGTTGACCCGTTTATGACCTGTTTCTTATTGTGTTGCTTTCGAGTTGACCCGTTTATGACCCAAACCCATTAAGGCCCAACCCTAACCCGAAAAAACCCATGTCGGGTTCGTGTCGTGTTCGTGGGTTGGGTCGAACATTGACACCCCTACGTGTGTGTGTGTGTATTTCATAAAAAGATTTAAATTACATAATTATAATATTGTTTTATATAAATGAAGAAGATGTTATTAAAATAGATACATACATATATATATATATATATGTATGTATGTATGTATGTATGTATACCATAATCAGTTAATTGATTTGAACATATACAAGAATATGGGAAAAAAAAATGTAACAATAAGTTTAAATTATTATATAAGTTTAGAATTGTAGATTTTTTTTTCTTTCCAAATATAAGTATATAATGTCTATATTATTGAAACTTGAATTTCAAGGTAATCTTTTGGATACTTATCGTATTTATTGTTTTTTTAGGCTCTACATCTCTAATTTCTAATGTCTATCTTGTTTGTATTTTTAGCAAAAAACTAAAGAGTTTTACATAAATTGAATAAAATTTCATACTTTTTAACCCAAAAATTAAGGAAAAAAAAAGAAAGAATAAATTTTGAGCTCAAAATTGAAAAGACAATCTACAAAAAAGAATTAATATAAGGCTTAATTAGGCCAAAATGGACTGAAACGGACTGAGTGGACCGAAATGGACTGAATTGAACCAAATTGAATTGAAATATTGAAGTGGACCAAATGGACCTAATTGAATTGAATGGACCGAATTGGAACGAAATACTATATTGATGTGGCTAAAGAAGATCTTTTAAATAATGCATCTTAAGAATGTTTTCATTTAAATTTTTAATAGTAAAAAAGAACATTTATACGATATCGTTTACTAACTAAAAAAATTTACAAAGTGACATGATTGGTTAGTGTCACATCAACAACACAATAAACAAATTCCTAATTATTTTTTAGTGATACTACATATTGTTAGTACAAATTTTACTACACACATTTAAGATTTACAAATTTATATAATATCTAACAGTTAAAATGTAGCAGTTATAGTAATCTAACATTTTCCTTATAGTTGTCAAACTTAGAAGGGAAAAAGAACAAGATGAAATATCAATAATTGAGAAGACCTTGATACCAAATATGATGGAACCTCCATGCGTGGGAAGGGGAAATGGATAACTACTTCCATTCTTGAGATATATGAATATAGCACCTGTTAGGGTCATAATTTTATGTAATTGGCTAATCTTGTAATAAAATGCACTTTACTTGTAATTGGTAGATCTAAGCTGGGTTTAATACATTAAGAAATATGTTGTTCAAGCATATCTAATGTTCATTAAATCTCGACAGATACTGCTATCAAGACTAAATGAGAAGCTCCATTTATCGAGAATTATGATTTTCAATTTTCTAGATCTAAAATTCGGCCCAAGTTTGTTTAGGGTTTCTTTTCTAACAACCCTAGATATATATAAGGCTTATTTTAAGAGCCGTCACATGTGGATATATAGACAAAAATAGATTATTTTTCTCTGGGAGAAGCTATTGCATTTGTATGTTATAGGGTTTTGCAACCAAGTACTTCCTGATCTTCATTATTGATGGAGTGAAGAACTTTGTAACGAACAACATTTGTTCAAGTTGCAGGAGTTAGTCATGTATTGGGATTCGTGTAAAGGGTTAGTCACAGATTAAAGATATGTGCATAAAAAAAAAAAAGGCTAGGGTTTTGTAACAAAGTGTTTCTTGATCTTCATTGTTGATGAAGTGAAGAACTTTGCAGCCAATAACATCTGTTCAAGTTGTTGGAATTAGTCACGTATTAGGATCCGTGCAAAGAGCTAGTCACAGATTAAAGATTTGTGTATCAAGGGAAAGAAGGCTTCTACAAGATCAAGTTCAATTGGGTATTAGAGTAAATGTTCAACTGTAGGTTGGTATTTTAGAATAGGCCAAAGTAGTTGTAAGATTCTTTATACTTGTTGTAAGGTTGAAATTTATCAACCATTTTGTTGGCTTTATTCCGTGCCAATTTGCTTGTAATTTAAGCACTTAGTAATCCTGTATTTAGGTGGGATTATTGTAAGGGTAGTGTGTGAGAAGATGTGAAGAAAAGCTCAAGTATGTGCAAGAAGAAGAGTTTCGTGGCTAGGACTCGCGGTTAACTCACGACTGGCAAGCCGCCAAATGCAGGCACATAAGAAGCACATAGGGAAGTTGAAAGGTTGCGCCAGCTATCGCACTATAGGACAAAAGTCCCAGGCTGGGCAGGCCGTTACGTCGCGACTTGAATTCGCGACTTGGACAAGTCGCGAGGCCAAGCCGCCAATCAGCCCTGTTTGGCAAAAACTGACTCTTCGTATTCCAAACACACATCACTATATATAGACCCTTATACCCACTAAATTGTGAGAGCTTCCAGAGAGAATTTTGTGAGAGAAACCTTAGAGAAAAACAAGATTGTCTCATCCCCAATCTTTACCTTAGAGACTCTACAAATTATTCTTCTCTCTATTGTTACATTCTTGAGAGGCCTTTAGCCAAATTCTTATCTCATCACACCCACGTCTGTGAGAAGGTTCATTTGGTGCCAAGAGAAGTAGTTTGAAAGGAACCAATATACATTGGTTGATGCTATGGTATAGTGGCGGAATCCGGGAAGTTAAAGAAGAAATAGGTTTGGTGTAACCTCGTTGGAGCAAGAAACTTAGAGGGCTTAGGTACTTGGGTAGATTAGGCTTGGAGGGTCTTCTGTTGCTCATGTATCCCAACTACATTCTTTAGTGGATTATTTACCGCTTGGAGGGCGGCGGAGATGTTTTACGCCGAGGACTTTGGTTTCCTCTTCGATAACACATCGTGTGTTGTCTGTGTGTTTGCATCTTCCTTCTCTTTATCTTTGCATTATATTTACTGTTGTGGATGTGTTTATATTTGGCTTAGATTGTTTATCAATTCTGTTATAAGCTTGTTATCATGTTCCGCACATTAACTGTATGATATAAAGCTTGAATTGGTATTTTTATAATTTAGAGTCTAAACGTTCAAGGGTGTTTTATACACATATTGAACTTTCAATTGGTATCAGAGCAGATACACTTGTTGTGGTTTTAATACTTGAGTATGATCCTTGACCCCTTGTTGAGATGGATAGGTCTCAATCTCTCAATGTTCCACCATTTTTTTTATCGTAACAATTATGCCTTCTGAAGAGTTAGAATGATGGCATTTCTATGCTCTATTGATGACACCGTGTGGGATGCAGTTGAAATATGTTGGACTAGGCCGGAGGATGCTAAATCTATTTGGGATAAAGCAGCTCTTATGGCAGCCAATGCTAACAGTAAAGCTTTAGATGTTATACTCTGTGGTGTGTCTCCAGATGAATTCCATAGGATATCTCACATGACGGTGGCCAAGGAAGCTTGGGAGATTTTAGAGACAACTTATGAGGGGACTAAGAAGGTGAAGGACACAAAGCTCCAAATGCTTACCACCAAATTCGAAGAGCTTAAGATGGGAGATGATGAGCCATTTGATTCGTTTTATGGAAAGCTCAATGAAATTGTGATTGCAAAGCTTAGTCTTGGTGAGAAGATTAAAGATATTAAAGTGGTAAGAAAAATTTTGAGGTCCTTACCGGAGAGTTTTGGAGCAAAAGTCAAAGTCATAGAGGAAAGCAAGGATTTGGATGAAATTAAAATCCAAGAGCTCATTGGGTCACTTCAAACGTATGAGTTTGGACTGCCTTCCCACAAGACGAGTAAATCGCTTGCTCTTAAAACCATCACTGAAAGAATGGATGATCCTTCCGAAGAAGATGGAGTGGAGAAGGAAGTAGCATATCTTACGAAAAACTTCTACAAATTTCTAAAGATGAAGAGCAGTGGGAAACCATTCAACAGAGGAAAATATTGATCTTCAAGAGGTGATAGGAAAGAGTTTACAAGGAAAAAAGGGAAGGATGTTCAATCTCCTTCGGAAATTGTGTGTTTCGAGTGTAATGGATATGGACACTTCAAAAAGGAATGTCCCAATTATTTGAAGTAAAAAAGAAAGGTCTTTGCTACTACCTTGAGTAATATTGACTCATCAAACTCTGACTCTAAAGATAGCTGTGATGAAAAAGGAAATTACTCCGCATTCATGACGATTGCACATGTGGAGTCATCAGATGATTTGGGTATACTCATGAAGGAGCTTAGGGAACATTCTGATTTGGAGTCTATTGGAATAGTTGAGGAGTCTGAAGATGAGGAAGTTGAAAAAGCAATGGGATTGCAAGAGACTTACAACTCACTCCTTAAGAAGACCGGTGAATATGCTAAAGTGGCTAATGCAGCCATTAAGAAGATGAAGAGGGCTGAGGAAGATTACAAAAGTCTTCTGGCACGATATAAGAAGGCGAAGTGTGAAATTGAGACACTAAATGGTGAGCTGTCGGAAGCTTATACCAAAGTAAGATTTCTTGAGCAAGAGGTGGTGCAAGTTCATGCCAAGATAGAGAGAGTCTCCTCCCAGAAGTTAGAAGATGTTATTTCATCTCAAAAACCTTTNATCTAGTGCTAGTTATGTATGATAGGTCATATTATCTAGTACTAGTTATGTATGCCTTGATTGAATTGATCATTGAAATTTCACATCAGACTAAGGACTATCTCATTTTTGATATCCACACACAATACACAAGTCTATGTTCAATGAATGCCATATTCATTTGTGTGATTGTACTTGATTAAATGTGTTTTTACAAGCTCAATCTTTGTTGATCAAACACAAAAAGATTTTTGAGTGTTTTAGTTTGTTTTTGGAAAGTGTTTTTGTTTCTACAAAAATGTCAAAGATTTCAAAAACACTGTTGCCCTGTTTTGGCGACTTAGTCGCGGGTAAGTCTAGTTGCATGCTCCAGTCGCGAAGCTCACTCCAAGAGTTGTCGCCGGTCATTGGCGAGTCAAGGCTGCAGTCGCGAAAAAGACTTAAAATTTTTTCAAAAATTTGAGTTTTTGTGGTTTTCGCAGCTTAATGTGGCGACTTGTTCGCGGGTGGAAGGTCCAGTCGCGAGGGGCACACAGAGATTTTCGCGGCTCAGCTCGCGACTCTCTCGCGGGTAAATCTTCCAGTCACGAAAAACACTTAGACGATTTTTCAAGAATGTTGGTTTCATAGTGTTTCGCGGCTTACCCTAGCGACTTTCTGGCGACTTGATCTAGTCGCAAAAAACGCGTGTTTTGCATTTTAAAGACAGTTTTTAAAACTGTTTTTCAGTTTTTCCCTCGAACTTTAGTGACTGTTCATTGACTTCCCCAAATCACTATTTCAAACACTCAGTGTTCACTCTTGTGATACCTCCATTTTTGCATTTTTTTTCTTCTCAAATCTTCAAGAAAAAGGTATGGGTTTTCTATCCTTTACTTTAGATTTCCTGTTCTAAGTTTTTTTTTTCTTGAATCTGTGTGTTTTGAAAATGGATTGTGTTTGGGGGTTTCGTTTTGGGTTGTTCATTATAGTGAATGTCATCTGATTGACTGTTATTGTTGTTGTGAACTTTTTGGTCTTTTAGTTGGGTTTGTTGAATGAGTTTTTGTTGCCAATGACTTATTCAGCGTGGCTTCACATGATGTTTTGACTTATCTGAGTGCATATCACTTTCATGATATTGTGTTGAAGTACTTGTTATCTGTGACACTTTGCTACTCATGTTTGACAGAGTGTGCTGTAATGCTTATTACTCTCTGTGTGTTTGGCAATGCTTATTCTGTCACTCTATTGACTTAGTTCTGGTTCTGTGATTCTATGTCTTCTAAATCTGTTTGGTCTTTGTACTATCATCTCTTGACTAGATCTAATAAAATGAGTGTGTTGTGGATTTGGTACTTTGCTGTGTATTTGCTCTTTTACAGATGTCTCGACGATCCTCCAAAGGAAAAGAGGTCATGACAGGATAGGAAACATTACCTGTTGCAAAACGAACATGTTCTTCATCACAGCCATCTACTGAACTCAATAGTGAGTTATTCAGAACTCCTCAGCACCTACAGGCTTACTTAAGCATTTTTGACCGGGTAACTTCTATAGTGGAATGGGAGGTCAGATTTGACACTTTGGAAACCACTTTTGTCCCTTGGATCTTCGAGGCAAAAGATTGGGCAGAATTATTTGGAAACTTTATTGATCCAATGATGGAACTAGTGAAGGAGTGTTTCGCGAACACAGTTGATCTTGAAACTAAACTACACTGTATGGTAAGAGGAACAGAGTTCATCATTAGTTCGGACACCATAGCTGAACTTCTTAGAATCACTAGACCTAAGAATGCCGACCTAACTCCTTATGATGATCGCACTCCAGTGATTCAGGACATTCTCCAAGTTCTTGGTCCTGGCCATGAACTTATCATGTTTACCAACCTCTATCCGTTGACCAACACGGTGTATATCAACCTTGGAAGGGCTCAATTTCTATGTGATCTCATCACAGGCACCATCATTGACATCTGTGCCCATATTTTTTATATCATAAGAAAGATAGCGACTCGAACAGTAGCACGAGGGTGCCTTCCATTTTGCAATCTCATTATGAAATTCATTTTAAGTGAAGGTGTTACTCCTCCATCAGTTGGGAAAGTAATTGCTCGTCCTCGACTAATCTCTATGTCCACTCTACAAGCTAGTAGAAGTCATTCATCCAAAACTCCAAAAAGTGCACATTTCTTTCCTACTACTCCTTCTACTCCTGAGCCAGATTCACATGTACATGCCACCCATGTATCACAGCAACCTAGCACCACATAAGCACAGTCTGCCCCTCAACCTGATAGGTTGGAGATGCTATTTGAGAACCTCCATAAGCGCCTTGAGGAATTGGAAAAGACTCTCAGAAAAGGCCAGAGAGAGCAGTCAGAGAGAATGGTCATCATGCAAGACTAGATCAATGTTTTAGCAGCTCAAGTTGAGTGCATTTTCACTAAGTTACAATAGTGACCCTTTGGCCATTCCGGTCAAAAAGGGAGAGATTTTTGGCCAGCACTTGAGGGGGAGTGCTTATTTGAGGGGGAGATTCATAATCATATGTGCTATTTTAGTTATAATTTTGTTATTTTGGTTTGGATTAAACTCATATCTCTTAAATGTTTTTAACACTTTGGTTTGTTGATGATGTTATTCAGTTAGTTCAACATATGTTTTTTTTTTTTTTGGTTTGTACCCATGTTACTTATGTAAGCTTTAAGGGTTTTGTTTTTATGCACACTTGTAGGCCTTTGTGGTTTGTACCACGCTTTATGCAGCCTTTGTGCTTTGTTAAATCAGTACTTCTAACCTAATGCTATGCATTCCTTTTTAAGTACTATCACTCTTATGCCCGTGTAGCATTTTTCCTAGATGCATATACTTCATGTACTGTGCATTAGTTGAGTGTTGGTTATTCAAGTGATTTGCCTTGTATTTGTCATCTTGAATGTCGGATGTTCATTCCAAGTGTGAATGAACACTGTGATAACTTGTATGAAGTGATTACCTGTTTTTGGTCTTGCCATAGTTTATTGCTTTACTCCATTGTGCTTGATCACATTGTGCTTGTTCTATTTGTTGTACAAGTTTTCTGCATACAATGAACTTATTGTGTTGTTGTGTTTCAGGAGTTACTTGTTCTTATGATTTTAAAGCTTCACAGATTTTAGAGTTAAGTGTGAGTGAGTTTTCCAACTGTTCCCAACTCACGCGTTAAGTCTAGAGTTTGTTTTAGGGTTTTGTCACGGAATAGCTAAAGGGGAGATTGTAAGGTTGAAATTTATCAACCATCTTGTTGGCTTTATTCCGTGCCAATTTGCTTGTAATTTAAGCACTTAGTAACCCTGTATTTAGGTGGGATTATTGTAAGGGTAGTGTGTGAGAAGATGTGAAGAAAAGCTCAAGTATGTGCAAGAAGCAGAGTTTTGCGGCTAAGACTCGCGACTGGCAAGCTGCCAAATGTAGGCACGTAGGAAGCACACAGGGAAGTTGAAGGGTCGCGCTAGCTGTCGCACTAAGGACAAAAGTCCCAGGCTGGCAGGCCGTTACGTCGCGACTTGAACTCGCGACTTGGACAAGCCGCGAGGCCAAGCCGCTAATCTAGCCCTGTTTGGCAAAAACTGACTCTTTGTATTCCAAATACACACCACTATATACAGACCTTATACCCACTAAATTGTAAGAGCTTCTAGAGAGAATTTTGTGAGAGAAACCCTAGAAAAAAACAAGATTGCCTTATCCCCAATCTTTACCTTAGAGACTCTACAAATTCCTCTTCTCTCTTCCTCTCCATTGTTACATTCTTGAGAGGCCTTTAACCAAATCCTTATCTCACCACACCACGTCTGTGAGAAGGTTCATTTGGTGCTAAGGGAAGCAGTTTGGAAGGAACCAATATACATTGGTTGATGCTATGGTATAGTAGCGGAATCCGGGAAGCTAAAGAAGAAATAGGTTCGGCGTAACCTCGTTGGAGCAAGAAGCTTAGAGGGCTTAGGTACCTGGGTAGATTAGGCTTGGAGGGTCTTCTGCTGTTCATGTATCCCAACTACATTCTTTAGTGGATTATTTACCGCTTGGAGGGCGGCGGAGAGATTTTACGCCGAGGACTTCGGTTTCCTCTTCGATAACACATTGTGTGTTGTCCATATGTTTGCATCTTCCTTCTCTTTATCTTTGCCTTCTATTTACTGCTGTGGATGTGTTTATATTTGACTTAGATTGTTTATCAATTCTGTTATAAGCTTGTTATCATGTTCCGCACATTAACTGTTTGATATAAAGCTTGAATTGGTATTTTTATAATTTGGGGTCTAAATGTTTAAGGGTGTTTTATACACATATTGAACTTTCACTTGTAACCACTTAATTGTTGATTAGTAGAATTTTGGGAGTGATGACCTTAAAATTACCCGATAGGGTTTTTGCTTTACGAGAGGTTTTCCCCATTTGTCATTAAATCACCGTGTCAATTTATTTTGCGTTGCATTTAGTTTAATTGGTGATTTGTTGATGTCTTCACGATTAGCATGTTATTGAACTTAATCAATCAACTTAGGTAATTGAATTAATTAACCGAAGTCAAGCTATTTTAACTCAACAGTACCATAAATGGTTGCTCGCCATCATTCATTATGAGCATGCTGCGGCAAGGTTCCTTTTTCTGTATAAAATATATTCTTTTAGCTAAAACTATCATCCTATTGTATTGGAAACTGTATGATATATTCAGAACTATCCAACTATGGATTTCTTACCTGTTTTACACCATGCCTTCAAAATTATAAGAAATGTCATACATGATATATGGAATAGTAACAGTTATTTCTTTCATCATTTTGTCTCTCTCACACACACAAACATAGCTGGCTAGGCATGTACGTAGTAGGCACACACATTAGTACACATACAGAACAAAAATGCACAGAGAGTCGTTAATTACAAGTGAATACTGAATAGTTATGTTAGTTATAATGGCCCTTGTTATGAACATCAACAATGAATCAATGATAGTGTCTCCTTTGTGAACATATAGTGTTGGTCCAACAAACTTGCCATTAACTGATGTTCTTTTGTGCTGCAACGTCTCGTACATGGAGCTTCTTATACCTACGTACAATCAAAAGTTTACACATATATTTTCGACAACTCATAAGTCATTACCAAGCATGCATGTTTTTATACTAATAGGTGCACAACTACATGCATGCAAGCGTGCGTACGTACATGTAACTTTATTCATGACATAAAGAATTAATCAATAAATTAATGAATAACATGATCCTCATAGATGCTTGGTAATGACTCATATATATATATATATGTATGTATGTATGTATGTATGGTTATAGGCCCATCATTGGTAACCCTTGGGCTATAGGTCTGATACCAATTCCCTAATGGGCCTAATCCATGGCGCTCGGGAGATTGGGCCATGAACTGGTTAGTTCTCGGGGTTTGACCTTGCTCGTGGTTTGCTCCGGGTGTATCTCGGTAATGCTTTGGGGGATATCGCCGCCAAGCAACATTCGGTGTCTGTAGTGAGTCCCGAAGGCTAAAATCTCCGTTTCCAAAGTGGGGTCCATGTCTGTTAGGAATAATCTTGAAGGGCCCAACTTGCACAAAAAATAATAAAAGCAATCATTGATGATCCACTAAGGAAGGATATAAATAGGGCAAGAGAGGGAGGAAGAGGGGGTTAGACACGAGAGGGTAAGGAACAAGAAAGCTACAGACCGAGAGAGAGAGAAATCAAGAACAAACAACCCTAGGTAGAAGGAAGATATCTGAATCACAAATACTAACTTTGGTCCGAAGGACCTTCCCATTTTAGGATATTCATACACCCACTACAACGAATAAATTGTGAGCCCAATAAAGGAGTTGGCACATTAACCAAAATTTTGGCACGCACAATTATATATATATTTATATAGAAGATAGTGTGGAAGATTGCTCAAACTGATTAATAAAATTACAAAGCAATATCAATAATATATCAGTAAAACAAGATATGATTAATTTATAAATAAAATAGATAAGTGCAAAAGCGTATAAAATTAAGGATTAAGTAAAACTTATCGTTGAGGCATGAAACTAAATCTGCTGTTCTTAAGAAGCGATTTCGCTGCCATTGGAATGAATTCGTTGGTGCAAATGGCTCAGACGATTGCTCTCCAAAATGCAATGGCAACTCTGTTAATGTGTACTCACAAATAGAGTTTCGAACTTATCACGAATGCCCTTGAGAAATTTTTTGATATAGAAACAAATAAGAAAAATATCAGTGTCATTTCTCTCTCTCTCTTTTTTTTTTGGGAATCAATTATATATATAAACTAGAACATGCACTTGGAATAAATGAGCTTACGGTGGAGAAAGACGAAATTGGAGGAATTTGTTTTTCAATCGGTGCCGCAGGTCAAAGTGTATTTTCTTAAAACTAAGGAAAGATGCGGCATACCTGTTGCTAAGGAAAGAAGAGATAATTGTGGGATTTGTTTGCTGGCAATAGTACCCATGCAACCTAAGGAAGATTCTAGTTGTAGATTGTTTGGGCTTTTTCCAACTAAAAGAATTAATGGGCTTAATTTTTAAAACATACCCAACAATACACAAATACACAAAATTTGTTTTGGAGAAAAAAATTGCAAATTCCATTAAAGAAAAGTTAAATTGGCTTGAGTTGTAGCATTGAAATTTGAAGGAACGTGTTTCATCTATATCAAAATGTTTGTGACATGCTTATTATATTGATTAGGGATAGTAGTGAATTTTCTATTGGGGCCAATATATTGGACAATGAATAGGGTTTGCATTTTCAAAATCTGTTAAATAATTATACACAATATATATATATATATGAGAGAGAGAGAGAGAGAGAGAGAGAGAGAGAGAGAGTCCAATCTTGATGAATCATACAAATATCTAGCCAATAATAAATTTGATTTATTTCTACGTACTGCATAATCACATAGCTTTATTTAATTCCATATACAATGTATACCATATACTATGAGAACAAATAAATTACTTCTTCCACAACAATTTCATTATTTTCCTCCACATATTGTTGTGGAAGCAATAGTGATTGTCATGGTAACAATTCCACAAATTATAATTATAAACAATAATACTATAGACATACTGAACAAGTTAAGAACATGGTGAAAACAAACAAACAGTAAATGAATGGATTGGCCCAATTCATAAATGCTTATGTCTTCCCTATCATTTGATGTAACTACTCATGGGGAATGAACCAACATGATATTTGAAGTTTGCAGCTAACTTCAACAGGGTGGCATGTCTAGTGGTGGTGGTAAAATATGCGCTTTTCGACCTTTCCCATTTTTCACTACAAATGCCATGTCCATGCCCCATGTCATATGCCGATCAAAATGGCAGTGCAAAAACCAAACTCCTATCATCACAAAACATAAACAACAACATCATCACCATTGTAGTATTAAGTGTGAGGGGCAAAGGTTGCATTCGGAGCATTGGATAGAATACAAGATTGACACATGGTCAGATATATATTATATCTAATACTCTAATGTACTGGACACAAGTTAAATCTTAATATCTT
Organism: Quercus suber; assembly: GCF_002906115.3. NCBI lineage: Eukaryota > Viridiplantae > Streptophyta > Magnoliopsida > Fagales > Fagaceae > Quercus > Quercus suber. The sequence continues at coordinate 20,978 of NW_027070004.1, forward strand.
GAATACTTAACGAAATCCAAAACAAGTGTTCAATTTTGAACACGTTCACATTTAGTGTTCCAATGCATTGGACACAAATTAAACCTTAAATGGGGGTTATTAAAAAAAATTTTTTTTTTTAGTAGTTTGACAAACCAGGATTGTTGGCCATGAATCTAATGGCAGTCTAGCCATCTAGGGGAACATCAATGGTGTTCATAGGAGGAGGCTCAACAAGATTATATCTCAGTGGGTCCTTATCCTTGTCAAAGTTTCCAAGACCCATTCCAACCACATAGAAACTGTATCCATGGAGATGCATTGGATGATCATTCCCGCACACCAAAGTCGTGCCTTGAAAAACAAGTTCCATAGTCGTGTTATACTTTAGTATCTTAACCTTGGTCCCATGTCTAGGTGTCTCTAGGTACAATGGCAAGTCCTCAGCAGTGAAATTAAATAAATATGGTGGGAAATCTGGAAAATTTGTCCCAAATACTCCAATGACATGACCATAATAAGCTTGTAATATATAGATGTATGGGTCCACAAAGCTTATGTTATTAACACTAGTGGCTAGTCGCATCCCATTAGGCCATGCACGTGAATTGTTAGGACATGGGAATGTGTTGACTGAGATTACAAAAAATAAATGTTTGGTTATCATTATTGGGACATTGACTGGATGATTTTTATAGGCGCGCTAAGCTTTTGAGTCTACTTGTGAAACTAACTGAGGCATTGGTATTATTAAAGTAAGGAAGATTATTAGGTAGGGAAGGAGGTGAAGATGGGGTATAGTTTCCATTGTATTCGAGAATAGCAGTGGTGGTTGTGTTATCATAAGCAACACCAGGTGCAACAGAGTATGCTTTAGTAGCCATGTAATAGTGGTAAGATTTTTGGTTTGCTTTTAGCAAAACATCGATGGTTTGGCTAGGGGATATTGTGACATAACTTGATTCCAATGGCTTGGTGTAACTACCATAAGTTCCCACAACAGTGACATTGTGTTTGGCAATGGCAAAAAAGAGAATATCCATCACAGCAGAGTTGATAAGGCGGAGGAGGTCTTGCCATGATCAACCTTTAGCTTGAATGTGTCTACAAGTAGTAAATCACATTAGTAGACTAACACTTTAGCCAAAAAGAGAAAACAGAAGAAGAGAGTTTATGGACACAACTTTTATATCGTAATCTTTTTTACTACTTAAAAACAGTAATTGTGATCATGATATATGGAATAATATTAAGGTATATGTGAAAGTAATTGTTCACTATTCACAATTGACCATTTGTAACAAAAATTGTGATAAATAGTATAGTTCTAAAAAAAATTGATAAAAAAAGAGAGAGTATCATTTGATAAAAACTTAGTAACTTGACAATTGATTATTGCCTTTCTAAGAAGGATTGTTTTTTTCTTTCTTTCTTAGGGCTAAGACGATGACTTTATTATTCTGACCATCTTTAAGTATTACCGCCACTTGCATCTTATTGGGTTAAAGTTCACCGAGTCTTGGTACTACTGTTTGAACTATGACATTTACCAATTGCAAGTAATTTCCTCAATAAGTCTAAGTATAGTATCAAATGTTATTATTTATCAATTTAAAATATATGGATCATAAATCAATGAGACTTAATCCTTGAAAAAATTTAATCATTTTTCATAAAAAAGTTACTTACATTTAAATTAACTAAGTGGCACTAATACTAAGACGCCTTACTTTTGAGTCAAAAAAACTACTCAATGTAATAAACCCCTCACACATTACAAACATATATTAAATCAAATCCGTGCTAATTTTTGTTGTTGTTTTTTTTACTGAATGATCAACTACTCCATGCTTTAGGTGCTAAAAAAATTTACTAAGAAAAAACCATACTGGGGTTCAAACAATAATGGATAAGAAATATGATGATAAGTATTAGAAAATTTTTAAATAATTAAATTCATATTCTTCCTAACCATTTAAGTTTTTAAGTCAATTTATAATTTATCATTAGCATTCAAAACATGATTAAGGTTTTGTTTGGGAGTACTTTAGGCCAAGGCCAACATAACTTGAATATTCTATTTTATAGATTTATAACTTTGAAATTAATTAAGCCATCTACTTAACCTCAGTGGTGGAGCCAGGATTTTAGTTTAGGGAGGGCAAAGTTACAATATAAGATTGGAAAAAAAATTATTCTAAAAAATATTAGTTTTCATCAATAAAAATAAATGAATAAAGATATCAATTCATATTAAATAAAAATTAATTGAAGACATTAATCAATATATTTATTTACAATTCAAGAAATTAATTAATGTACTCAAAATAAACCGTGAGATTAACTCAATGAAAAAGTGTAATAAATATAACAATATATTTTAAAAGTTGTATAATGACTCATTGGGCCATTGGCTATGGACCTACTGCTTTGAGCAGAAGTGGTGAGAAATTTAAACTTTGTTTGGTAGAAGATTATTTTAATAATAAAAAAGACTTAAGAAATATAGTGAAATAAGAAAAATTAATTTCAATTATTGTGAAAGATAAGTGTAGTGAGTCAATTTTTATGTATCTATTATCTTATATACATAAAACATTTTTAATTTTTTAATAGATAATAGATAATAGTGTTTCTTTTATATGAAAATTTTCACTTCATTGTTAAATTAAAAATAATGGTACAATAAGTATATGAATTAGCAAGAATCATTTCAACATGGCCACATTCATCCCATTGCATGTTAATTTTGGAATGACGCGTGGTGTACTCCTTGATTACTAGCATTGCGAGTGTTGGACATATATTAGCTTAAATTAATTAATTTATTAACCTGAGAGGAATATCATCTAACAAAACCCTCTCTCTAGTCCTAACCCTCACCTAATGAAAATTTGGCTGACTTAAAAAAAAACACTGTTTCTGGGCCAAAAAAATGAGCATATCTTCTAATATGAAGGCAAATAGCACTACTTGGATAGCCACCAACGAGTGTAAAATTTGTAAATCAACTAAAATCCTTCCTCTCTTACTCACTTAGATGTTATGCTTATATCTTTGTAGGGAGACAAACTAGTCTAACTATCCAATAGTAAAGGAGTTTTGCTGGAGGTCAGGGGGGTAGTTACTCCCTCTCGCCCCCCCTTGGCACCACCCTTGCTTAACCTTAATTATAATTTAGGTGAAGAGGTTTGGACCTAAGGACGAATTGATAGAGGTTCAAAAATCAAAATTCCAGTCATTATGCTTATTAATTCATGTATAAAAGGAAATAAGTTAATCAAGAGCAAGCTTAAGCCTGTTTGAAAAACTAATAAACCAAACCCCATTATATGGTCCAGGTCTAGCTTGCTGGTAATAAGACCATGCCTTAATAAAAACTGATCACCGTGTACATTTTAATGTTCAATCCCACTTGGACTAGGATATATAATGTCAAAAACATCGTTTTCTACTTCATTTTTTTCCCTTGGAAGTTGGGACACTGCTTCTATGGGATTAGCAGTGTGTTTATCTTCTTACCAGTACTCTTCAATCTTCCTCCCTTTTCATTCTAGTTAGTAACGTCAATCTTAGAAGCATTTGGTAGAAAATAAAGGACTATAAACATTCTATACATATAAAACTGTAGGAATCCTTGACCTGGTTTTGAGCACGGATAAAGAACACCAGGTTGTCCATTGATAGTGTAAGCATCAGAAACATCAGGGGCTCCTCCAGTATAAATAGTTTCATCATAAATTGCCAATATTTCTTGCTTCCACCACTCTCCTGTATAATCAAAGATTTCCAGTCATTTCAAAAATATTTTTCTGGTCAAATTGTGTAACATTTTCTTTACTTTTAAGTTGCACATACAGCTTGACTCTTCAAATTTGAAAGACAAAAAAAAAGAAAAAAAAAAGAAAGAAAGAAAAAAAGGTCCCAATTATTGAGAAGGCTAATCTTATAATACCAAATATGATTGGAACCTCTGCGTGAGGAAGAGGGAAAGGATATTTGGTTCCCTTCTTGGGATGAATGATTATAGCACCATGAATCGTTGCTCACCATCACTCACTATGAGAATGCCACCATAGGGTCCCTACTTCTGTGGAAAATATAATCTTTTGCCTAACCCTTTCACCCTGTTGTATGGGGCTGTAGAGAGGAAAAATTCCCGACTTATCATAAGCTGACACGTCACACTATTAAGTCCATAAAATATAGCTAATTACAAAGCTTCATGTATTGCTGCTAGGTTTTGTTATCACTACTCAGAATCCAACAGAAATTTGCCAAGTGTCATGCAAAAACCAATCACGCATCAGCGCATGTAAGTGATGACATAATCAATCCAGCACGTGTAAGCGATGACATAAGCGGACCAATCAGGCTGTGACATGTGTTACCAATCAGACTCCGCCACTTGTCGCTCATCCACCCCCAAATTCTGATAAATAGAAGCCTTCCTAAGACATTGAGGAGGACACTAAGCCATTTGAAGCACAAATAGCATCATAGAAGATTCAGAAGTACAGAAGCTCTTCAGGAATCAAGCCTTAAAGCCTTCAAGAACTTTAAGAACTTCAAACTCAAAATTGAAGAACATTCGAAGCAGAATCATCCAAACTATCTGCCTAGATCTCAAAGTTCATCGGAATCAAGCTCAAAAGCCTCCAGAAACCTCAATGAACCATAAATCAATGAAACTCTACGGATTCAAGCCTCTAAAGCACCGAAGAACTTCCACCACAAACCTTCGAAGACGAAGAACGCACCAAGAACACGAAGAACATATGAAGAACACGTAGAACAAAGAATTTCTAACAAGCTTACAGCCAGAGATTCATTGTGATTCTATTTCAAGAGTCTTCAATCCATCCTTCAGCCAAATTGAAGAATATCAAAATTACATTATTACAATTCCAATCAACAAGTCTTTTAAGGAGATCGAATCAGAGGATCATTCTTTTTTTAATTTCAGAGAATTGTACCACACATTCATCAATACAAATTCGCACTTGTGAAACTATTTTACTTGTTTGATTTATTTCAAACTAGAAATTTAGTTGTCTACAGGGGTATTGTGTAATGTATTTAGGGCCATCTAACCAAGGATATCTCGGTTGTTTTACTCCATGTCTATAAAATTGTAAATTAATATTATCATATACAATGCATAGTTAATTAGCAGTTCCTTATATATTTCGATTTCTTCTGTCAAAACAAAAGTGCACGGATCAGAGTGATACAATGAATAGTTATGTCAAAACTTCCCTGGTTATGGACATCAACAAAGATAGTATCTCCTTGGTGAACATGTAGTGCTGGTCCTGGAAACTGGCCATTTACTGTCAAGATGTTCTTTGTGCTGCACAGTCTCGTGTATGGAGTTGCTTTTACCTACAATCCAAAGTTTACACACATAGATGCTATAACTCATAACAAAGCATGTGTACATATTAATAGGTATACAACTACGTACATGCATGCAGTGTGTACGTACAGATATCTCTATTCAAGTTGTAGAAAATCAAACAATTGCATTTCAAGAAATGAAAAGTGAAATTTTATCGTATTAGTTACTTACCGCAAAAGTATGATGAACATAAGCTTGGCAATGAATGGCACCGACAATTAAGACTAGCCAACTCAAAAAATTTAGGTTCAACCACATTTTTTTTTAGGAGCGGGTGATGGAAACCCTTTTTTTTTTCCTTTCATTCTTGTAGTTTTTTAGTGAATTCCTTAGGTACCGTTTATATAGACACGAGGCTAACAGGAAACGTGATTTACTTTACTGGTGAAGGTGTCATGGGACCATTTAGATGCTTAACTAATTGTACTCTTTAACTTCAAAAATTTTAGGAGTAGAACTAATTCTATATCAGTTTTCACAGCTATATTTGATATGACTTATTGTGAATGATGGGAAAAAAAATGGTTGATCAATGTGAAAGTAATAAATAACCCGTTACAGTTTGCCATATGTAAAGATAGTTGTGAAAATAAGTATGAAATTTATTGTAGTTTTAGAATAATGTTCAGAGAAGCAAACATTATCTTTTCAGTTTTAATTTATCAAATAGGATATGACTTATAGCCGTCTTTTCTTCTCAATTGTTTATTTATTTTTATTTTTTTAGTTTAACTTGAGATAAGTGCTACATTTAAAACATTTTAACAACAAATTATGAGTGATTAGTTGTTATTGTCACCAGGAAAAAAAAAAAAGGGAGAGAGTGAGGGTAAGCATGTTTGGCCTGGTTTATAAGTCGGTCTATTTGATTATTTGACTTATGTATAGATTTTTAAATTTTCTTTTAATTATATAAATAATTTTTAAAGTATTATAAACTAATAAACCTAATAACTTCATTCAAACACAAAATCATATTTTAAAAATTCAGTATTCATTTGCACGTATATACAATATGGAATATGCTTGAATTATTTTTAAAAAATGAGTTGATGAAGAAATAATTATGAGTATGTACTATAACAATGTGAGGTAAGAATTTTAGTTAAATTTCCTAAGGACTGAAATGCTAAACACAAAGGAAGCAATTTTGTTTTTGTTCAAAATGAAAATTAATGAATATATTCTTGTTTATCTAGAAAACAGATAGAACATACCAAATGATTCACTTCTGATTTTTGAGTAACAAAACTTTTCCACGTTCCAAATGACTTCTAACTTTTGAGCAACATTTCATGAAGAGCATGACAATGTCAATCCATAAGCTAGAAGCAAAGTTATAATATTAATTAGTTTGCCAATTCTAAAATCAACTTGAAATTAAAGCAAGATATTTCTATTAAAAAAATTTCTTCTAGAAGAGGCGATAACATTAAAAAAAAAAAAAAAAAAATACTCGTTGTGTTGTTGTCAACAGTATTGTATATCTTTAACTTGATCTTGAAGAAAATGAAAATCTCATGGGAAAATACAAGTCATCATCAACCTGAACCGTTACCCTATATATCATTGTTCAATTATTTTTGGGGCTAAGGACCTAGATAAATTGAAAACTAGAAAAGTTTAAGTTATACAATAAATTAAAAGAAATGCTTAATCCACAACATTTTTATAATATTTTCACAATAAATTCTAAGTGACAGGCTGTTACTGGTTGTTATTATTGAGATAAAAAAGTAATCTCAGTAGTATGTTCAAATATAAATCGAATAGTGTTACCTTTAATTTATAGATATTATAATGGGCTATAAAACTAGGATGGGAAACTTTTTTTTTTTTTTTTTTGAGAAGCAAGTTACTGAATATTATTAAGGTAGGCTACTAAGGTTAGCCTGAACAACAAATGATAGATCTGGTGGTACATTTTCCATCCAGATTTGCATATGATTGAGGGATTTTGAGTTCCTTGCTAGAGAGTGAGCTAACTTATTATCCGAACGGCGTACAAGAGAAGTTTTAAAAGCTGAAAAGAAACTACTAAGGTACACAATGTCTTGCACTAAATGTCCATAGGGTGTGAAGTTCTTGCCTTTTGCAAGCAAAGCTCAGTGTAAAATTTCAGAATCCCTTTCTAGTATGAGATGGTCAAAACTCAGCTCCACAGCAAGTTGAAGGGCTCTCCGTGCTGCAAGAACCTCAACCTTGATGATTGTCATTGGCAGGGGGATTTTTTTGAGACAACGATGCCATAACGTGTCCTTCTTTGTTTCGTATGACAACACCTAGTCCTGCGCTTCCATCTTCGACAAATGTGGCTCCGTCGAAATTGATTTTGTACCAATTATCTTGGGGCGGAGTCCATGCTGTTGACTGTTTTTTTTTTTTTTTTTTTGAGAAGCAAGTTACTGAATATTATTAAGGTAGGCTACTAAGGTTAGCCTGAACAACAAATGATAGATCTGGTGGTACATTTTCCATCCAGATTTGCATATGATTGAGGGATTTTGAGTTCCTTGCTAGAGAGTGAGCTAACTTATTATCCGAACGGCGTACAAGAGAAGTTTTAAAAGCTGAAAAGAAACTACTAAGGTACACAATGTCTTGCATTAAATGTCCATAGGGTGTGAAGTTCTTGCCTTTTGCAAGCAAAGCTCAGTGTAAAATTTCAGAATCCCTTTCTAGTATGAGATGGTCAAAACTCAGCTCCACAGCAAGTTGAAGGGCTCTCCGTGCTGCAAGAACCTCAACCTTGATGATTGTCATTGGCAGGGGGATTTTTTTGAGACAATGATGCCATAACGTGTCCTTCTTTGTTTCGTATGACAACACCTAGTCCTGCGCTTCCATCTTCGACAAATGTGGCTCCGTCGAAATTGATTTTGTACCAATTATCTTGGGGCGGAGTCCATGCTGTTGACTGCGTTTTCCTCTGTTTTGCTGATATTATGGGGCTGGAATGGGACTCAAGTTGTTGCTCCCGAGAGTGTTCCAGTATCTTGTCTAGTGGGAGTGTTGGTTTCCCGAGTCGGAGATTGTTTCTTCGATTCCACAAGTTCCATAATACCAAGGAAAAGAGCGCCAGATCTGCTATACCTGCAAATATAAAATCAATAAAGTCAGTGAAGCATGTGCTCTGTTTGAGAGAGCTTTGGTTCCACGCTGGTATGGAGTTTCCAAGAGATTGCAAGGCTGGACAGCAGTAAAGTGCGTGCAGAACATCCTCATCTTCTTGTTTGCATATCTCACATCGTCCATTAGGTGTGATCTTGCGCCGAAACAAGTTTGCTTTGGTGGGTAGGGAGTTTTTGCATGCTCTCCATATCAGTGTCTTCACTTTGTTTGGAACATCAAGAGCCTAGATTTTGTTCCACAACGGTGACGAAGCTTGGGTTGATGACTGACCTGGTTGTTGCACTCTAGAGGCTTCCTGTAAAAAGCGGTAACCGGACTTGACAGTGTAAATTCCGTCCGGTGTGAATGGCCATATAAGAACATCATCTTGAATGGAACGACATAGGGGAATGTTTTTTATAATTGATGCTTCAAAATCATAAAAAACTGCCTTAACTAAATCAGCCTTCCAAATTTTTTGCCTCTGATCAATAAAATCTCCCACCTTTGCACCTTCCCATCCAACCACCACAGGTGTGATGGTTCTAGGATTATGTTTAGTAGGCAGCCAGTTCTCCCCCCATAAATTGACCGATAGGCCCGACCCTATTCTCCATGTTGCACCTCTCTTAATGACATCCCTCCCCTTCAATATACTCTTCCAAGCATATGAGGCATTTGCCGGATTTTTTGCTTCCCTGATTGTAGAACTTGGAAAAAACTTCGCCTTAAAAACCCGGTAGAATAGGGAATTCATGTCATGGAGTAGACGCCAAGTTTGTTTGGCTAGGAGGGCATCATTAAACAAAGCAAGGTCTTTGAAGCCCATACCCCCTTGGCTTTTGGGTTTACACAAATCTTGCCATTTCACCCAATGAATTTTCCTATTATCACCCTTTTGACCCCAAAAAAATCTACATATCATTGATTCGATCTCATGGCATAAGGAAAGTGCTATTTTGAAGCATGTCATAGTGTAAGTGGGTAGAGCTTGGGCCACGGATTTGATTAAGATCTCTCTTCCCGCTTGAGATAGGAGTTTTGCTTCCCAATCGGCTAGTTTTATCCAAACTTGTTGCTTGATATGGGTGAAACTCTCCTTCTTTTTTCGACCCACAAGTGATGGAAGGCCTAGATATTTTTCATATTGTTGAATGACCGAAACTCCAAGCATATTTTTGATTGAAGATTGCACCTCTTCGGATGTGGATTTGCTAAAGAAAAGAGTAGTCTTGGTGCGATTAATTTGTTGCCCCGAAGCACTCTCATATTTAGCCAAAATATCAAGTAGGCATTGGCATTCACTTTCCTTGGCCCTGCAAAAAATCACACTATCGTCTACAAAGAGTAGATGAGTTATCTTAGGTCCATTTTGACAAATAGATACGCCTCTTATGTCGCCATTATGGGCTGCCTTTTTTATTAGACCGTGAAGGCCTTTAGTGCACATGAGAAGGAGGTAGGGGAATAGGGGATCCCCTTGTCTAAGTCCTCTTGTAGGAGTAATATTGCCATGGGGTTCACCATTAACTAAAATAGAATAGGATGCATTTGTAATACAGAGCATCATAAGATGCACCCATCTACTATGAAAACTCATCTTCACCAAAACACGCTCCATGTATGGCCATTCCACTCTATCATAGGCCTTACTCATATCAAGTTTCAAGGCCATAAAACCTGTCTTTCCTTTGTTGTGATTTCTCATATGATGCAAGGTTTCGAAAGCCACTAAAATATTATCAGAAATTAGGCGCTCAGACAAAAAAGCACTTTGATGTTCAGATATAAGCTGAGGCATAATCTTTTTCAGTCTATTTGCCAAAACTTTAGCAAAAATACGATAAAGCACATTACTCAAACTTATAGGCCTAAATTGGGACACATATTCCGGATTCTTAACTTTAGGAATTAAAGTTATAAAAGAATGACCAAGAGATTGTGGCAATGTACCTGTGTTCAGATAGTGTAGAATGGATTGAGAGACATCTAAACCAATCAGGGACCAGTAGCTTTGATAGAACAAAGGGGGCATGTCGTCAGGGCCGGGAGCTTTCAAGGGTGTCATTTCTTTCATTGCTGTTTCAACTTCTTCAATGGTGAATGCCCTTGTAAGTGTGTCATTCATAGATCCAGTGACCACCTGAGGAATAACTTCTAATACATCTTCCAAGTTGTTCGGGTTTGCCGATGTAAAGAGTTCCCTATAGAATCCGAGAATGGTGTCATTTATTTGGCTTTGTCTTGTGCACCACCTACTCGTGGAGTCATACAATTTAGTGATGTAATTGCGTCGGCGACGTTGAGATGCTTTATTGTGAAAGAATTTTGTGTTCTGGTCACCGTCTTTCAGCCACAAAATCCTAGACCGTTGTCTCCACATTTGTGCCTCCTTGTCAAGAAGCAAGTTTATTTCCGATTCCAATATTCTCAATTAATTATTATTATCAATTTTAGAATATCAATACTGCGTTTCAAAAGATGAAAAGATAAAGAGAAAATGAGAGAAAGATGAAAAAAAGAAAATTGATTTTCTCCATTAGGTTGATAAGAATGAAAAGAAAAACGTAGAAAGCAAATCCTCAAAGATTCAATTTTTGCAATCCACCCAATTTGAATGGAAACCACCCCAAAAAAGAGAAGGGAAAAGTGAAGACTAAAATTTAACCTTTCATGACTCAAAATTTAGATTTTTACCCATGACTTTAAATTCATCCCTGTTTCAAATTCATCTGAACATAAAAGTATAATAATAATAACAATAATAACATTTTGGTTAAATTACAAATTGAACGCTTTAACTTTAATCAAAAATCAATTTCGTCCTTAAACTTTTTTTTTTAATTAAGTCCTTTAATTTTCAAGTTTATTCAATTCAAACCTTTGTAGTCTTCTTTAAAAAACTCTATTAAGAACCCATTAAAGCATGAGTAGGTATCTTATGCGCATGACGCATACTCTTTTTGCCTAAAACATAAATTAGGCAGTATAGAACATCATTTTTTATTGAGTCACTAATAGAGCTTTTTTTTTTTTTTAAAATGAAAATTAAGAAAAACTTAAATTGAATAAACTTAATAATTAAAATACTTAATTGAACGAATACAAAGGATTAAATTTCAATAAAAAATAGAAGTTGTACTTTATAATTTAGCGTAACATTTTTATTTCCTTTTGCCAACAAAAGGAAAGAAAAATAATATTTCTTCTTTCTTCCTATCTCTAAACATACTGTTATCTTCATCACCTGCAACCAGCCAAAGTGTAAATGTCTATTTCTGATTATCAAAAAGAAAAAGAAAAAGAAGAAGGTATATTTCAAGGTTGAAACCCTGTTATCTTCCAATTTTTGTTTAAACCCTATATTAGAATTTCGGTAAATTATATTTTCTATGAATATATAGTAGAACATATAACTCTATTTATCAACACAATTAAAATAAATGCTTAATACCACATACATACATACATAAGAACATATATATATATATACACACATTCCTAATGATAAATCATCAAACTCGAATGTGTGTTGAAGATCCGCTACACTATCTGAGAAGACGAAAAGTTTTTGACCACAAATTTCAAAGAGATAAGAAGAAAAACGCAGACCAAAGAAGTCAAACTAATTGAAGCCACATTTTGGCTACTCAGGTTGAATATTACTTATTTCTTTTCAAAAAAAAAAAAGGTTAAATATTACTTACTATGAAATTAAAAGGAAAATATTTTTATAACAAAATGCAAAACCAAAAACAAAACTAAGAAAGTAGCATACAGACATTTTCTTGTTGGGTAAGACAAGTCATCCTGGAATGTCTTGGTAGTTGGTAGCCAAAGTGCAAATAGATTATGATTGACAAGACAATGCTAAAATTTTCACATTGTACTTCTCATAATGTTGATTAATGCTAGGTCTACAATATTTTTTAATATTTTCACAATAAATTATAAGTGGTAAGTTGTTATTAGTTTTCATTTGAACTTACCACTTATATAACTTTTTTATTTACCAGTAATAACTTGTTACTTAAAATTTGTTATGAAAATATTATGATGCTGCATTACTTATACTAGAATAGACTTTATAATCCCAGCCAAATAAATAAAATATATGGATGTTGATAATATTAAAATCATTTCTCTCTTCTAACTTAAATATAATTAATTTTAAAATGTGGCCCCCAAAATAAAAATTCTGGTCCTGCCGGTAAACCTTAAATAAGTCAGCACCTAACAAATTTGTGAAATGTAGATGTGAGATGTAGGCGAAAATTTTACTCAAGAATCCAGTTATGGTTGCAGGGAGACTTGCAGTTGCCTACATGTGGTATTCATAGATAGACGAGAGAGGGAAATATTGGCTGGAACAGTACTTGCATCTTCTTAATTAATTTCTTTTATATTATATGTAAAGGGAGAAGAAATTATTGGCTAAAGCTATGTGATCATGAAAGCATATATGTGTACTACTTTTTTTTTTTTTTTTTTCATTATCAAAACCCAAAATTTATAACAAATTATTATAATGATTGAAAATAAATATGCGATTTCTTTTAAAATTCTTCAAATCTTTATTAATAAAATTTTATTCGGAAAAATATTTTAAAATTTAAAAAAATAGTAATATAGTTTCATATATTATAAATTATGTTAGTGATTTTAATGCATTTACAATGAGGCACATAGTAGAAGCACATTATACAATTTCTAATACTTATATTGAGAAAACACAACATGCATGCCATGTGTATTGATTAAAAAAAATCACATAACGTGAACATAAATTCAGGAATAATAAATATTTAATTTATTAGGTGTAATGCGTATTATTTTAATAGAATATCATATTTATAGACAATTCATTTATTTGCACATGTAAATTGATTATAATTATGTGTATTTTCTTGATATTTATGAACCATTTGACTTTATTTTTTCAAAAAATAATATTTTTAGTTAGTTTTTACACCCCTTAACACAATATGTTTATCCTAATATTAAGCCAAGTTGATTAACAAGTTTGCTAATTAAAACTAGGTTAAACAAATATGTGTAAAATAAATATAATGCGGAAAGTAAAGAACACATAGATCTGATGACCCAAGAAAACCAAACTGGTAAAAAACTTGGGGAGGATTTAACCTAGCTATCCTCAAGGTAAAAACAGATCCACTGTGAAAGAATTGGAGTTTGTACAATAAGACTTAAACTACTAACATCCTATTACTATCTCGTGTAAAAAACTTACTACTACAATCACGTGATAGCTCCGAATCTACGGACTACTTCTTTCCTTGATCTGCAGTAACCATAAGTTCTCCTACTTGTGACTTTGAAACCCCTCTCAAAGGTTTCGGATCTTCTTGAAAGTTCTTTATGCAATAACTGAAGCAATCATTAAGTTCTTAATGTGAATCTTAATCTTGATAACTCTATGTGTGTGTATGAAGGTAAACACCTCTCAGATTTCACAAAAGATTCAACACACAACTCAACAAAGACCTTTAAAACGTAGTTAGGGTTTTTCGTTTATACTTGGAGTGAAACACTTAACACTACGCGACATATGGGCTTGGGCTGGTTTGAGAATTTTGCAGAAAATTACTAATGCACGACTTTCAATCGATTGAGTCTAACTTTCGATCGATCGAGCCTTGCAGATTTTGAATAGTAATTCCTGCAATTATTCGATTCTAACTTTACATCAATCCAAACTTTGAGCAAGCCTAAACCTAGACTAAATTTTTTTATTATGGTTTGCCAACATATACAAAAATTGAAGTTCTAATACATTAGTTCCTTAAGTCTTAGAACCTAACATTTTTATTTAATGTAATATTGAATGCAAGAGTGAAATTCTATCATAGATAAAACAAAAAACAAAAGTACCCATTCATGACATGATTGTAGCGTGTGTGGTTATTTGTTGGCAAAAACATTTTCATTAAATGATGTTTTTATATATTTTGAAAAAAAAAGGTCAAACAATGCATAAATATCACAAGGACACGTAAAATGAATTTGTGCATGTGAACTAATGAATTATTGACAAACACACACACACACACACACACAAACGCATACATGGACGAAACTATAGGTAGGGGCCCAAGGGAGCCCGTTCCCCCTAGTCTTAAGAAAAAAAAAAAAGTATATATATATATTATTATGGTTTGCCAACATATACAAAAATTGAAGTTCTAATACATTAGTTCCTTAAGTCTTAGAACCTAACATTTTTATTTAATGTAATATTGAATGCAAGAGTGAAATTCTATCATAGATAAAACAAAAAACAAAAGTACCCATTCATGACATGATTGTAGCGTGTGTGGTTATTTGTTGGCAAAAACATTTTCATTAAATGATGTTTTTATATATTTTGAAAAAAAAAGGTCAAACAATGCATAAATATCACAAGGACACGTAAAATGAATTTGTGCATGTGAACTAATGAATTATTGACAAACACACACACACACACACACACAAACGCATACATGGACGAAACTATAGGTAGGGGCCCAAGGGAGCCCGTTCCCCCTAGTCTTAAGAAAAAAAAAAAAGTATATATATATATATAGGTATATTTTTTACAATTTTATATTTGAACCCTCTTTTTCAAAAAATATGGGCTCCCTCCCTTAAAATTTACATTGATTTTATTGTAATAGTATTTGCATTAGTTGTAAAATAGCATAAAGCCCTAAATTTATCCAATCAACCTTAAAATACACCTACATTAGTTTATATATAATTGTGCAAAAATACATTGTGCTACAGTAAATTTGTAAATTTGTACAATTACTATAGCACAAATGTATTTTTGCGAATTTACACAATTATTATAGTACAAATGTATTTTTGTACAATGATACATAGACTAATGTAGGTATTTTGGAGTTGATTGAGAAAATTTACACTATTATTGTAGCTACGCAAATAAATATTTTAGAAATTATTTAGATTGAGAGCAGTGGTTTTCGGTTGGAGAAGAGATAGATGATTTGAGATAAGAAGAAAAAATTGATAAGGAAATAGTATTCTGATGAAATGTGGTGTAAAATAAATAATCTAATGTGAGGTATTTTGAAAATTTAGTGTATAAAAAAAAGTAGGTTATTATACTAAAATAGACAGAAATTTTGCATAAATTGATGCAATTGCTCTAATGTAGTAAGAAATAATGATGTTTTGTGTCTTTGTTTTTGTTAGTAGATGATTGCATAATAATGTATTACGAGACAATGATTTTGTGTACTTGTTTTTGTTGATAGTTTGTTAATACTAAATAGATGCTTATTTGAAATTTCATAATTTTTTTTATTATTTATACTTTGGCCCCCCAAACTTGAAATCCTGGTTCTCTCTTTCTCTCTCTCTATATATAACTCATAATTATGTTCTTTTAAAACTTGCTCTTTTTTTTTTGTTTGTTTGTTTGTTTAATGTTTTTAACCTGTACTTTTTTTTTGGGTAATAAGGAAAATTTAAAATTAAACCAAACAAACAGACAAGATACAACTAGCAACACAAGTTGAAATATGTGCTACCTAGTGATTAGCCCCCCACCCCTTTTGTTAGCTGAATACGTGGAGCCTTTTTGATCAAGAAGACATCTCATGAGACTGGTTTTTACGAAATATATCTTTCACAACATATGAAAGTTACATATAAAACTCATTAAGAGAAATGTCTTACAAAACTGTCTTATAAGATAACTCTTTCTTGTTGATCAACTTTTGTCCTTTACGAATTGTGTATTATGAACATAAAGCACCGACTAAGAAAGCTAGAGGGGTTGAAATTATTATTGGCCCACAAATATGCCAAATTAGACCATTAATCATCACTACAAAAAACTAGGGCTATCCCAGCTTTTTAAACCGTCGCTATTGCCCAAAAACCGCCAGTATAGACCCAAGTGGCCTATCTCGACACTTTTTTTCCTGGTGCTTCATAGCATTGCCCTACAGGTGTAACAATAGGTCCTGCGGTAATAGGTTAACCTAGGGGTAGTTTCTAAAAGTGCTGTTGTAGCTCTCCTATAGTGGCGGTTTTTAAAACTGCTGAAAAAAAAAAAACGCTAGTATAGAACGAGTTTTTTGTAGTGTAGGGATAGTCAATGTTTTGTCTTGATACGGCAGGGCTAAATTCAGTGATTCCAATAGTGAATGACTAATGATAGATGTGTTTTTGTTAAGTTCTTTTTGCTAGACGTTATATTTATTTATTTATTTATTTGAGAAAAGGTTTTTTTTTTTTCCTTCAACTTTCTTTGTTTCACAAGACATTCTTGTAAGAGATGCGTATTACAATTTGTCACTACATTGCGTTGTAATAGATCTTACTAAGAGAGATGTAGTGAATACGAATGAAACAATTTCATGTTCATCCACGGACTGGGAGTTGTCGTATGATTTGGAATATTTGAGGGATCCCACACCTCAATGACTATAAAACAAATCTTTATTTCATTTTATTTATTTCAACTTCTGTTCTGTAATAGATATTGATGAGTCCAATTTTCAATGGTATCATTAGTTGTTATGGACGAACCTAAGATATGTTATGCATTTATGGCAAAAATTTATATCAGAGAGTAACAGACGAAGCAACGGGAAAAAAGACGTTACACAAATCAAAGCATCCACTTGTAACATATTAACCATTACAAATAAAAATGAATGCTGAGATCCGTTACTCATTAAAGACAAGATGGCTATAAAGCCAGAGAAAGAGCAGAACCAAAAGGTACACATAATTTTGATCCCAAAAACTACTCCAAAGCTGAATTCCATTGAGATATCCCAATTGAATTCCATCAGACTTTATTATCAGAGGGTTTTTGGCACACACCAAGCCATTGTATTTCTTCTCTTTGTTTTAGATCTTATTGCAGGTATGTCTCTGGACGAATACATTGCCATCGTCCATCCATGGAGACAAGGAACTCAATTGTTGATTTTTTGCATCATCAGACATCAAGGTCAAATCCTAATAAAAAGTTGAAATCTTATGTCAAATCCTAATCAAAGGTTGAAATCTAATTAAGGTAATCATAATCCTATTTGTAGTGTAATCAAAGTTGATAGGCCACAAACTGAATGACCCATTGTGATTATACCAATTAATTAATTAGCCAAGTTATTAATTAATCACTTAATCATGCAATTGCATGGAAGCACAAACAAATCACCAAAAACTAAATATGCAGCGGAAATTAAATAACTCGGTGATTTGTTTACGAATGGGGAAAAACCTCGCGGCAAAAACCCCACTGGGTGATTTTCAGGTCACCACTCCTGAAACTCCACTATAATCAAATCAAGCGGTTACAAGTAAAGGAATCCCAAGTACCTTATCAACCTACAGTTGAACCCTTACCCCAATACCCAATTGGACTTGATCTGTAGTGACAATTTCCACCTTTGATGCACGGCTCCCAAGTACGTGACTGACCAATGCACGGATCCCAGTACGCGACTTCAAAACACCAACTTAAGGAAGAGAGGTTGGCTGCAAAGTTCTTTAGTTCATCCTACACGATGAAGATCAGGAAGATGCTTGGTCACAAAACCCTTTGGTGCAAATACACAGCAACTTCTTCAGAGAAGATGAACTAGGTCAAGAACTTCGTCTTTGATCACAATTTGCTTGAACAGAGATTGCTCAATGCTTTTGCAACTTGTGTCCCACTTGGCAGCTCTTAAAACAATCCTTTTATATGTTTAGGGTTTGGAGAAAAGAAGGCCCAAAAGGATATTCACGGATCCTAAGAAAATCAAATCAGAAAATCTGAAATTATAAATCTCAACAGATAGCAGGTGTCGAGGTAGCTATCGAGCAGGTGTCGAGCTTTAATGAATTTGCAATTCAGCTTGCTTTTTCTTGGACAGACTTGATGACTTCAACACTTAACCTTGAAACTTTGTTTCTTGAAGTATTAAAAACACCTAGAATTACCCAATTACAAGTAGAGTGCGTTTTGTCAAAGGATTTAGCCAATTTACATAAATAAGTGACATATGTTCTTAGCAAGTAAAAACACATATGTCCTAACAAAAGTATTGTAACCTTGGTTTGGTTTGGTTTGGTTTACAATTTTTACTACTTAAAGTTAGTGTAAAAGAATAAAAACTTTGTAATTCATGGACATATCCTGATTTCTTAAATAGGAGAATTAGTATTCAGGTACTCTCCCCCTATTGTTTTAATCATAGTATTGTACAAAAAAAGGTTCATTGTAATACTTTTTTCTGGCGAATTAGTTTAACATGGTTTTATTCAATAACTAGTAAATCAACCGCAACAAAATTATTTATATCGCTTTAATCCTAAAATGGCCTGAGTTACATTTTTCAAATTATGCCTATGATCAATAGCCTCCACACATAGAATATGTATTGTTCTCAACACTCAAATCTAAATCATCACAATTAGGATTTGAGATATCCTTTAAGGTCAAGCTTCAATCATAATTTCTTTCTCTCTTTCCGAATTCAAATTGTCTTCAAGTGTCCACCTTAAGCTTGAGAGGGGTGTTAAAGATACCAAGGCCCAAGTTTGTTACATGATTCTATCCTAAGTTTATTGTATCTAATCATATTTGGAATACAAGCAAAGTAATCATAATCTACTAGTAGTGCACGTATTTTAACAATGAGTGAGTTTAGGATTTGGTCTCCACAAATATTTTTCAATGGATGCATTACAAAACATAGAGTTTGATAGTAAGAGTGTAATAAACAAAAGCTCTCCACTGTGAATGCATTCCTCTAAAGTTGAACTGCATTTACTCTCTCTCTCTCTCTCTCTCTCATATTTTATAGAATTACATATAATGAGATCATCTTTTTTTAATGTTTTTGAGATTTGAAAGTAAAATTTTATTCTTGATATGAATGATGTCATTTTGCACTTATTTTATTTTATTTTTTATAATACATTACGGTCAAGAACCTTATAACTCAATATTATTATTTGTCTCATGGATGGAGCTACCCGAATTTTTTTTTAATAAAAATTTTAGTATATGAATAGGTACTAATCATGGGTATTGAAACACAATTCAATACCCATGATTGCTTTACCATAATTCTCCCCCACCAGGGCCACCCCCACCAAATAAATAATATAAAAAAACATAAAAAAAAAATTTGCTGTAATGGGAGGGCCAGTCAACTATGCTTGTAACAAAATGTAATAGAGTGGTAACTTAGTTGGCAGACTAGGCTCGTAGAGTAAATGAGTTTCATGTCTGGCTAGGAGAAGGCTCTAACTTCTTCAAACATTTGTACAACAAGAACTAGTAGTCTAGTTCCTTAGTACAACTACTGCTATTTTAATTAAATTAAAATAAAAAGGTTAAGAGATTGTTATAGCATTATGTCCCCATAAGTCCTCTCTTAGCTAAGTTCTACCTATCCATGGCATTCTTTAACATGATTTTAGACATTTACTTGACCAGCTAAGAGAAGACATGTCACATAGGGATCACAATACATAAATGCTTTGAATTCCACAAATTGCAAATCAAATATCTGAGAGTTTACCATTTGTCACAAATTGCTAAATTGTATGATACAATACCAGGGCCTTAACGAGTGTAAAAATAGCTTGCAAATCATTGTTGGAAAGCAAAATATTTTTGAACTCACAAGGTTCCGGGTACTAAGGGACTAAGCCACCAAGCTGTTACATTGTATGAGCTCCACATGATGATGACACAAAATAAAGTGCTATGACATTAATAGCTTTACTCATTGTTCACAGATGACAATAACACAAAAAATAATCCAAATGTATGGATTACGTATGAATGTTCAATAAGTGTATAAAATGTAAGGTTGAATTTAATCAACCATCTAATTGGCTTTATTCCGTGACCAATTTGCTTGTAATTTAGCATTTAGTAACCCTGTATTTAGGTGGGAAAATTGTAAGGGTAGTGTGTGAGAAGATGTGAAGAAATGCTCAAGAGTGTGCAAGAAAAACAGAGTCTCGCGACTAGGACTCGCGGGTGGTTCGCGACTGGCAAGCCGCGAAAGGCAGTCACGTGAGAGGCACACTGGGAAGCTGAAGGGTCGCGCCAGCTTTTGTTAAGAAATAACCAGCTTTTCATTTTTTTTTTTTTTTTTTTTTTTTGAGAGCAGCAATAGCGAGCAGATGTACATGTACCACGAGGTTGTATATTCTATTTCTGTTGCATGTATCCTTTCCCTCACATGAGGGTGAACCCCACAACCCTCATATGAGAAAAATGATGCATGGAAGGGAAATATAATAAATATTTTTGTGTACCACACAACGACGTGGTATATTTTAAAACATTTTATAAGAAATATTTTATGATCCAAGTATAATACTTATTAAGTTATTATAAGTTAAAATATCTGGGAAATAATTTCAATTATATTACATCTCATTAGAAATGAAAAAAGAAATGCAAATTGTTAATATTTATATAACTGAGAATATAAATATATTGCTTGACTGAATTGACGGACTTTAATTATTTTCATTACTTTAGCACACAACTTTTTATTTTAAGATTCTTGATTGTATGTTATTAAATTTGCTTGTCTTTTGTTGGATTTTGTTTCAATAATTATTGAAACAACTAGATTCGAGCTTGAATTCCATATTTCAAAATATATTTTTTTTCCTATATAAAAATGTAACTATAAAAATTCATTTTACATGAATAGCTTTTTTCAGAACCGTATATAAATAACAAAATATATGAAAATAAATGCAATTACCTTATTAACACTCTTTTTAGTTACATAGCACAAAGTAATCTATTACATGCCATTGAAAGGAGTTATGAATTACCATCACCTACCCTTGGCGTGATGGTCAATTCATAAGTAGTATAAGTGTTTGTGGAGTGTTGCGGGTAAGGGTTAAGATTCAAATTTCCAAGAGAGAGTTTCTTATACATACACATAGATTTGGTTAGAGTAAAATTCTATCTCAGATAAAAAAAAGAAAAAGAAAAAAGAATTGAGTATCATTAGCTCAATTGGTTAAGCCTTTTATTACTGAATAAGGGTTAGTTCGAATTTTTCCTTCTAAAGAAAAGGAAAACACATGGGTGCTTAGGCCTAATTGTAAGGAGCAATTATCATATAAGGAACACCATAGATTTCTACTATTATCATATCTATTTTATGGATAAAAAAAATTGAGTTGGAAAATATAAATTGTTAAAATTAATATAATTAAAAATATTTAATTATTTGGACTAACTGGAGTACTCAAATATCTTTATATTGTTGATTGCATGTGTTATTAAAATTGCTTTTGTCATCTAATATTTTTGAAAAAAATATCATTTTGGTTTCTATATTTTGAGGTTACTGTCAATTTGGTTCATATATTTTGGTAATAACCAAATTGGTCATGTTATTTTTAACTTGCACTCAAGTTTTGTTAGTGAGTTGACGATAGAGACCAAATTGGCTGCAAAAAAATAACAATGATCAAAGAAAAATACTACCAAAATATATGAACTATGTACCAAATTGATAGTGATCCCAAAATAGAGAGACCAAAATAGTATTTTCACATTGTTTCAATTGTTGCCAAAACAACTAAATACAAGAAAGAATTTCATATTCCAAGTCTTTATTTTTTAGTAATAAGTATCCAAATAAATTAAATTTCTTATATAAATTTTTTAAAATAACCATGTAAATTTCTTTTGAATAAATACTTAATGCATAATCTATAGATAATTACCACATGGAATAAATGCATCTATCCCATTAGCTTATAATAATCAAATAATACTTTGATATAAATACAAAATTTGGTGACTTGAAAGGTTAAATAAAGAATATCCTCTTTTATTCTCAAAGAAAGCACTATTCGGCAGAACTTTAATTAAACTATGATACTTGAAAAATACTGATTCCATTTTCAGAAATAATTTTCTTTGTATAAGACATTAGCAAATCGCAATAGTTATTTTTGCCTTAATTACATTAAAAGGTTAAGGGATATTGGAGGAGTCTTTCCTATACAGCTATACTCAAGTAGTTTGAATTTGATTATGTTTTGGGACTTGGGACGGTGATTTGTTTAAAACATTTGCATGTGTTGGCAAGTTAGGGACAATAGTTAGGTGAAGAGGAGTTCAAGATGAAGATGTTTCCTTTCTTGACTTTTCTTTTGCCGTGGTTTTCAATATTTTCAAGAAAGTTGTCTAGCTCCTTCGTATATTATAACGGGTAATGTTAACTAGTGCTCTAAAGTATATTATAATGGGTAATGTTAACTAGTGTCTTTAGGGCAATGATTAGGGTTGTTCATGGGTCGAGCTGGGTCAGTTTTGGACCCAACCCAGACTCAACCCGTCGGGGTTGGGTGGAGGGGTGGAGGAACCCAAAACTGACTGCTGGAAAAATTGGTCGAGTCGGTTTCGGGTGAGGGTGAGCGTTGGTCGGGCTAGGTCGTTTTCCGAAATAAAAAACGGCGTTGAAATCTGAAAAAAAGTGTCGCCAGAATCTACAAAATCTCGCCGGTAACTGGAAAAATATGCGGAAAACTGGAAAAACTCGCCGGAAACTGGGAAAACCCTCAGGAATTTCGCCGGAATCTGGATTTTTTTGTTAAAAATTGCTTGGATTTTTCTGTAAATAGCTAAATCCTACAAGATCTAGCCGGATTTGGTCGAGATCTCGCCATATCTGGCTTTTTTTTGAAGGATTTGACCGGATTTTTTTACAGCTCCAGTCAGGTTCAAGTTGCTCGGGTTTTGGAGATGCAAACTAGCCACTCAACCCGTCGGCGTCAGTTTTTGAGAACGGAAACCCGCCGCTAACTGACTAGACCTTTGGTTTGGGCTGGAATCAGGTCGGCGTCGGGCAGTTTGGCCAGGTTGATGAGCTTCAGTCAGGTCTAGACAGCCCTAGCAATGATTAACAATTCATTTTGGAAAAGTTTTAATACTTTTTTTATGAGAAATGAAAAAATCTGTCAAAACATTAATTTTTTTTTCATAAAAATTTTCTTTAAATAAATTATTAACCATTATCCTAAGGGCATCTGTTAGTATTTCCCTATTATAATATATAGTTTTCTACAGTATTGCATGAAAGTGGAAGGAAATAAAAATGAAGCAAGTGCATGTGTAAGAAAATATGATAGCAAGAGTGAAATAATGATAAGTGATGTGTGTAGCAAAGTCTGTATGACGTTTTAAATATTAATCAAATTATTCTTTTTATTATTATTATTATTTTCTGTATGCTACCTAAATATTGTGAGATTTATATATTATAAAATGTTTGATAAGTTATTTGTTCATAAGTATTATTTATTATTCTGACAAAATTTGTTTATATATATATATATATATAACCATAGATTTTCAAGCTTACACAAATTTTTGCAAAATCTCCAATGGACTAGGCTTCAATTTTTTATTTCCCTTAGCTATGGGCAGATGCATACTATTCTCCACCTTGCATTTTGAGCCCAAAAGATTCCTCGCCATGTCCAATAATTCTTAGAGTTTCTGTTTTAGAGCTTCTGCTTGTTGATTGAATTCAGGGTTAAAAGCCTCGTTTTGAACATCAACCAATTCATTAGTGGCTAATTTCCTTGATTTTGTAGTGGAGGTTACCAAACACAATTATATTCATTCCAGAAAATCATTTTGGAGCACTTTCAGTTTGGAGGAAAGGAATCCTTTCAACGGATACGTGCAGCAGAACAAGATATACTGATATTCCAAGAGTCAGTTAACCATTCCTCATTAAAAAAAGCTTGATCAATGCGTTCCAAGTACAAGATCATTATTGCCTTGTCTATTATTTGTTCTAGTTGTAATGGGCGCCTTTAGCTTCATGGAGTTGAACCATTGCCACTGGATAGTCTAAAGTCTGGACACTGTTTAGGGAGAATTTATCATCGCCTTTAGCTTGAACAAACCCTCTTGCCTTTTATGAAGACATGGCTGCCCATAAATTTGTATATGGGGTTTTAGGAAAATAATATCATTTTATTAATTATTATTAAAAGAAGGTTTTGGAAAAACTATTTCAAAGAAGGCCCTTATCTTAAAATTGTGTTTTCAAAACACAGTTTTATTTAAAATTTTACTGCTGGTAGGGTAACTCTTTGCATGGAACTCGTGTTTCCAAAACAAGATTTAGTATAAAATTTTAAATTCTATAATCCATGCAAGGTAAATTGTGTTTTTATATTGAAATTGTACGTTTTTAGACCCTTTAAAACACAAGTTGATTAACCTAGTTATTTAGCTAAGTGATTATTTAGGTAAATTATTCAAATTTAGGTTAACACAAGTAAATCTTATCATGTAAACAATGTGGAAAATAAAAAACACAACGATATGATAATCTAGGAAAACCAACAGGTAAAAAACCTGGGGAGGATTTAACATAGTTATTCTCAATGTAAAACAGATCCACTATGAAAGAATTGAAGTTTTACAATAGCGACTTAGACTACTAACATCCTATTGCTACCTCGAGTAAAAAACTTACTACTACAACCACGTGACAATTTTGAGTCCATAGACTACTTTTTTCTTGGATTCATAGCAACCACAAGTACTCCCACTTGTATTTTCTTTAAGCTCTTTATGTAGCAACTAAAGCGATTACCAAGTTCTCGACATCAATCTTGATCTTGATAACCCTAAGTATGTATGAAGGAAAACACTTCTAGACCTCACAAGAGATTTATACACATAGCATAAACAATAACTTAAAAACGTGGCTAGGGTTTTTTCTTTTATACTTAAGGCAGAACATAAAAACTTACACGTTATATGGGTTTGGACTGAGTTGGAAATTTTGCAAAAAATACATTATGCATGAGCTTCGATTGATCGAGTCTAATTTTCGATAGATCGAGCCTTGTAGAAATTGAACAGTAATTTTTTGCAATTATTCGATTCCAACTTTACACACACATCATTTTGAGCAGTCTAAATCTAGATTCTAAGTTTTGATTATGGTTTGCCAACATTACATATTGAAGTTCTAAAATATTTAGATCCTAAATCCTTAAAACCTAACAAAAATCATGTTTAAATTGTAAAATTGTGTTTCAATATAAATTTTGAAAATTTGATTTTTACTCTGAATTTGGGTGAAGGTAGGTGAAATCTAACAAGTCAGCATGTAGAAAATTTTGCACTATTAACTGAAGTGTTTTAGAAACACAATTTCTAGGTAGACATTTGCCCTATCCGCTCCTGCTACATCAGTAGAATTTTAGGTGAAATCGTATTTTTTAAACATGATTTCAATGCTTAAAATCATGAAGATGCTACTCTCCCAAAAAATAAACAAATTAGCTATGTTTTTAATAATTATTAATAAAATTATATTATTTTTCTAAAAAACAAAACCCTATTTGCACCTGCTACATGGATTACATTTTTTGTTGCTTCTAGGAGCATCCATATCAGTGAAGCTAAAAATTTTAGTATTTAACACCTTAAAAAGCTACTTCATCTATTTTAACACACAATTTTACAACACCCTGCATCAATTCTCTTATTTTTTCCATCAACTAAGCACTATTCATTTTTTTATTAAATTTTTTCCCACTTCCTCTTTGCCACAAAACCTATAAGTGATAAAATTAACCTAACTAAGTGAGCTACTAGTCTTGGTAGTTCACAATAGCAAGAAGGCAAAAAAATTTGCCTTGGGCATCATTGAAGCTAGGCACTAAATTGGAGTTTGAGGATGAAGCTATTTTACCACCATGGTCTAGTTCTAACACCTAAAGTGGGGTAGAGGATTGTATTCTTAAAGCGACCCACACAACAAAAGGCCCTAGGCATAGCCCTCCCGTGCTACTTCCACAAATTCCTCAAGCTTCCATTTGTGAACCTAGTATTTCCCTTTCTTTACTTATTTCTTGGTTTCCATAAGAAATAAGATGGATGGCTTCTATATATGACATTTTTTTTGAGCTGGAACTAACTGTAAAGGAATTACCTAAGCCTCTAAACTTCCTAGATATGATCCTCGATCAAGGCTCCATTGGAGGCTCATTAGGGCCAGCCTCCAAAAGCCCCATATATAATATCAGTTTGCACAACAGGCATGTCTAACACTGCTTTATCGACAAACACTCATTGGGCTTGATTAATTCTTCATTTGAAACACCTTTGTGTACCACTTGCTCGGTATTATCTCGCCTAGTAAAGAGGGTAGACATTAAAGTAAAAACGGGTCTAGGAAAATAAAGTTGCTTTCATTGTTTTGGGTAAAAGGATTAGGAATATAGAGTTTCAATAAAGGATTAATCAATATAACTTTTAAAATTCTTTTAATCACCAAAATCTTTTTAGAATTCCTATTTATGTTAAATAAAAATGACATGGTACTTATTTATATGAATCAGGTTGATTGTGGGTTAAGCCAGTCAACCCACAATTGACCCATTTATTAATTGTGTTATGTCTACATGCTTTGATATGAATCTATTTACACTAAACACTAATCTGCAAAAAAATTGTATCATGTTCACAGTTCAGTGCCAGACTTTACCATCCTTGGTTTTTCTTTATAGATTCTTCAAATTCCACTTCGTTACCAAATCCTTATATTCTTTTTATTGTTATTTGTTGTGGATTTTGGTGCTACCTATCGAATTTGTGCAATATATCAAATTGTTAGCGTTGGACTTCATCATTGAAAATCATTTAATTAATTCGCTATTCCGTTGCATAGGTTGGAGGGGTCTAAATAAGATTTTTTAGCAACATCTGATAAAGAGACTTCACTTAAAAATGGAAATTCTTTTTGCAATTGGAGATGTATGCACAATGCATAAATAATAATAATAATAATAATTGTATCAAATGTCCTTGTGCTCAAGAAAGCTCTAAAACAGAGTAGCATCCAAGAAATGGATGTAACTACAATACACCAAAGATTTTTTTGGTTAAAAATTAACTTGCATGTTCTGATCCTTTCTGTAGGTAATCAGAACTTCAATATGCAAACTTGATCTGTGACCTCACAATTCTAACCATTCTCATGTAATTTAAACCAGGAGAGTTTGAACTATGAACTAGATATGTATATAATTATGAACAACAACATCTCGGATCTGCAACGTTGGTTCAAACTTACATAAAGAATGCATATTATGTTAGGGTTTATGCCATAAAATCCAATTTATTGGCATGTTGTAAATAATTAAATTATTTAATTATATAAGACTATTTGTAAATGAACTAATTGGACATTATCATAGTCCTTGAGATGCATTATATGTGATTTAGTTACAAAAAATATAAATCACAAGTTTCTTGTAAACTCCTAATGTAGTTCATAGTTGGTGATGAAATTGGGCATTTCATCTGTGAAGGCTATAATATATCAACTAAAATGGTTTGTCTTGATCATAGAAGTGGAGACTTCAAGTTGATGTGTTGATATGTCTTAACTGTGTAAGACATATTGAACTGGATCGCTGTAAAATTAATTATTCAATTAACAACTGTCACCTGAATAATTTATCTCACGACTTCTAATTTTATAGACTCTCAATCTGAGAGAATAGTGAACTTGATCATGAAATGTAGGTTACTTTAATATATTAGAAGTGAGATCTAATTTAACGGTCAAAATATTTGTATGTTGGATAACCGCACATAGTATTGAAGAAACACATATTCTTAAGATGGAATCCATAGTCTCTTTCTATAAAGATACAAAATATTCCCTTGAGATAAGTTTAATAATGAGAACTGGTTATTCAGGGCTAACCACTTTAGCAAAGAATTACAAAAGTTTATATTTATTAAAATTAAATTTCATAGATATGAATAACTAAAAGATTAAACCGGGTACTCAAGGAATAAAATAATTGTTTACAAAGTAATAGTTTATTATGACTTTGTTCACCATAGATATTTCATGAAGGGGTCAAATGATATCATATTAGAGTTTTGAGAAATAATTTATTAATAAGACCTAGAGTGTAATTATATTTCTATAGTAGTACTTGTTATATAATTAATCGTAACTTTGGGATTGTCAAGAGTTGACAGATAAGTCCGAGACCCATTGGAGCTAGAGCCTTATTTGTCCCTTTGGTCCCATCCCAAGCCACACATTTAAACCTAATTGGGCTGGCCTAAAAAGCTAAACTAATTAAATAATCAGTTATTTATTTAATATGAGTTATTAAATAAAGTAACTGCCTAGGGTAGTTAAAAATGTATGTATGATTAAAAGAAGATAAAATAGTTTTTCTCTGAAGTATCTTTTGAATACACCTTCCTTATGGAGAATCAACGTACTTAAGAACTGATTGAGAGACCACTCATCTTGGGCACCATGTGGAATTGGAATGAAGATTGAAGATATTCTCAAGTCTTATTTTCAATTTTACTGCATTAAGGTACGCTATCTCTTCTTTGTTCTAGAATTCAAGGTTATATATTATCTCTCTTGAATGAAGTAGATCCTTGTATTGCTTCCACCGTGGGTTTTGTGTGAGATGCAAAACCAATTTTCCAACATATTACACACTGATATTTAGGATCGAAACACACCAACGCAACAAATAATCTCCAACTCAAAGTTAAATTTTAGTGTCACTGACAGAATGAACGCTTATACATCACTGCAACAATTTCAAATAAAAGTCAACAGAGAAGCCATGCTATTGCCAATCAATGAACACATGAATGACTCATGTTGAGAGCTCCCGTTAAATTTAAACAATTAATATTAATTACTGGGAGAGAGAATTTAATAAAAGTATGGAAATTACCTATTGGAGAAGCATCCATTGTACAGTTAAAGTCACCGTGGTCCTGCTAGAATTGAAGGCAATAAAGGAGTAGCAACAACAACATGCACTTTTTGATCATCAACTCCAGCTCTCATGTTTGGCAAAGGAGGATTCAAGAAGAAATAATCTAAGTCATATTCAATATTCATAGCACCCTCCAAGACTTTAACCACCATGGACATGGAAGGCCTCTTAGTGTAATCATTTTGCAAACACCATGCTGCAAGCCTCATCATTTTTACAACTTCAGCTCCATGTAATTGCATATTTTCACTAAACTTATCAACCAAATCCAACAATCAATCTTCCTCAATATTTTTCCTAAAAAGATCAAGTCAATGCATTGTTTCCTCTGGCTGAGAGTGATCCAAATTTCTCCTTCCACACAGTATCTCCAAGAGCACTACTCCAAAACTATAGACATCAACTTTTTTTGTAATTACTGAACTTAACCATTCTGGAGCCATATAACCAGGAGTTTCTCTCATAATTGTCACAACTTGGCTCTGGTCACAGTCAACTAGTTTGGACAACCCAAAATCAGAGATTTTTGCATTAAAATTCTCATCTAAGAGGATGTTATGGGATTTTATATCCAAGTGAACTATCGTTTGCCTGCATTCGTCATGTAAATAAGTTAGCCCCCTTGCTACATCAATGATGATCTTCTTTCTTTGTTGCCAATTAAGAAACATCTCACAATTTTTTTGAAATACCCATCTATCTAAAGATCCATTAGGCATGTACTCATAAACAAGAAATCTATGAGATTTCTTAGCACAAAATCCAATCAATCTCACCAAGTTGAAATGATGAATGCTGCCAATTGTCTCAACTTCAGCTAAAAATGATTTCTTGATTTGATTCAACCCATCTAGACGCTTTACTGCAACTTTAGTGTTATCGATTAGAGTACCTTCAAAAACTATACCAAATCCTCCCCTACCGAGCTCTTTATTGAAGTTTTCTGTCATGGATTGCATATCATTAGAAGAATATCTTGTGAGCATTCCTGTTACATGATCTAAATAATATTCCTCAACTTCAGCATTTTCTTTTTTTCGAAATAGAAAAATAAAGATTCCAATCAAAAGAAACAAAATAAAGAAGGATGTGAGGCTTGATCCCAATATTATTTCAATTAAGCTGATGTTTTCGCTTTCTAGGAGGAACATTTTGGACCTTGATGTATACTTTAAAGTAAAGTTCTGGTCTTTCATCAGCGGACATCACGGAAAAAATTTGGGATTGTAAATAGCAACTCCCCACACGGTTGCTTGAATTAAAAATAGCTGCTCTACATGAACAGTCTTTTAAGCAAGCCTCTTTGTAACTCTCTAAACTTATACTTCGATGGTCTATATTTACATCTGGGGGGTATTTTGCAAGGGGTAAGTATGTGATGTTCTCGAACTCTAAAAGAACCTGATTTTTGGAAGCTTCACAAGATAAGGGAGTAACCAGGGAGCATCCAAGCTCAGGCCGCTTCTCGTTGACTTTCAGAAAATAGCTTGTCCCATTTATGGGTGCAGGACAAGTACACTGGTTGTTTGTACAAACTCCATAATTGCCGCAAAACGTAGGGTAGCCACAGTCAACAATATATGGTGTGAGGACATCGGACACTTGCTTCCATTGTGCATCAAACACTCTCAAGTGTCCGTCAGGCCCAAGTCTCATGTACAGAGACGAACGAAAGAATAATTGACCAATTGCGTAAGGTACTAGATCAGCTTCAAAGAAAGCTAACCTTTTATCCTCAAATTTAAAATAACTGATGTTTAAAAGGTTGTTAGCTTCATAATAAAAATAGGGTTGAGGAGGATTAGAATTGATATAAGCAAGCAAACCTTGACTGGTGAGAGAGAGGGAAAACAATCCCCCTTGACTAGTGAGTTGCTTCATTGGCACCAACTTTTGCCCAAGAACCAGCGTCTGTTGGGTGATCAAAAGACTGCCAAATTATTGCTTGATTGTGATCCAAGAGCATTAGGTTGCACGTGTTGGTGAAGTTTAGGCCAGCCACAGATTTGCCGCTAATGTTTGTGAACCACACTTCAGTTCCATTAGCATCTTGTAACACCAAACCTCTTTCTGAAGTGAACTTCAAAGTCACATTAATGCTAACCGGATTCTTTGGGTAAGCAGACCAGAGTATTTCTGGACCAATATACTCATGAATACCGTAGCTGTTCTCGTAAAAATAACTGAAAATGGCAAAGAGAGAACTGTTGCACGTTCGATTATAGATGAAGCCACAACCACAATAAACATACTCAGTTTCCGTATAGTAGAAGAATATTGTAGTATATATTATTCTCACAAATGATCCATCATCCAATTTCAAAGAATCAGGAGTACTGGAAAGACTGTTAGTCCATGAAGTAGAAGAGTTGGCAATCTGATAAATGTGAGGCCTCGGCAGCTGGGCCGTCACTAAGATGGGAAAAGGTGTTAGAAAAAGAGCAAGGTAAAGAAGAAAACCAGAGCAAACCCAGCAGCTTATACCCATTAATTAATTGTTTGTAACACACAGAGCAGCGACAGAAGAAAGGCGGGGAGTGGACAAGCTAGAAAATTAAGGTTAATGTTATATAGAAGATTGAATATCATAGTTAATGTTATGTGGAATTATCTCTCTCCCTTTCTCTCTCTCTCTGAGATGTATCTTTCTATTCATCATCATCAGTCATCACTATTTAGTATTTGTTGCGGTTTCTTTCCATCGCAACGTTGGCAACACTTCCGCTCTGTTTCTATTTCATCTGTCCCCGCTTCTACGGCTATCTCACTGCTTTTAGTTTTTTATTTTTCCTTTCTTAGCTCAATATTAATTGGGTTAAGTTCTTGTTGCCTTACTTTTGTTTTATATTATATGGGTCAAGCTTTAATCATATTCCTTTAGTAGCACTTTGTTGGAATCTTAGGTTCAGTAAATCATGAACATTGATTCTAGNACAAAAAAACAAAAAAACAAAACAAAACAAAACAATGTTTTTTTTAAATACTAGGTTGGCTAGGATTTTTTTTTTTTTTTTTTTTTTTGAAGTTAGAGCATTCATGGTGGTATTATTACAAATTTTAGCTTTTAACACCTCAAAATTAAAAGCTATTTTATCTATTTTACCACCTCACTCTAAAATACACTCAATATCAAATGCTCTATTTTTTTATCACTTCATTTAAAATAATAAAACAACTCATTAAAATAAAAAAGGAAGAGAGAGAATTTAAATTTTTTAATTGAAGGAAGAGATGTAATCTTAATAAAATATTGTATTTTATTTTTAACAACTTGCTATAGTCAACTGATATTTATATTAGTTTACTGTAGTTGTAAAAAATTTAGCTTTAGCTTCTTCAATAACACATAATTTTTTTGGTTCTTTGGCAGTAAGTAGTTTTTTTTTTTTTTTTTTTTTTTGCTAAGATACAATCTCCATTGTAAATGTTTCTATTGTTTTTTTTTTATTACCAACCACCAAGGAGTCAATAGTCTAATCAATGGAAAATTCATTAGTTGGACAAAAAAAAATGAAGCTTTTCTTTCGTGCACTTGTTAATCAGTTGAGACTAATTACAATTCTTAAAAGGGAAAAATTATAGTACATCAACATCTATTTGATCTTAGAAGTATAATTTTCCCTGGGTTTTGAAAAAACTGCTTCCATAGAATAAAGTCATGAGAAAGCTTTTGAATTCATTTGTGCAGCAAATTTATTTTGCAAACAATGACCATTCCACAATTTATAGGAAGAAAAAATATGAAATGGGAGTTCAGGTAGAAAAATAGAAGATTCATTTAGAAGAATTGAGGCAGGGCCTTACCTTCACCTTGAATGCCAATTTTTTTTTCCAAAACAATGTCTAGATATATAACGTGATCGTACAATGAAACTTCTAGACCCGTGTCCAAGACTCACTGATATAAGGACCAATACCAAGAAAGTGAGCATAACTAGGAAATTAATAAGGGAAACATGAAGAGAAAAGTCTAATTAATAGCAATACTGTATTTGAAATTTTACTTGGGGACCTAAACAGTTGAAAGAATACTCATTTGTTCACTTCTGTTTGATAGCTATTGTTGTTCAGCAATATTCTTTCTATTCTTTTCTTTTCTTTTTTCCTTTTTTTTAAGCGATAAACATTTTATTAGAAAGAAAACAGAGAAACCCTCTAATTTCTAAAGAATGTTTTTGGTAGAAATTACACACACCCAGAAGGGAAGTGGCAGTAATCTAAAGAATTGGAAGCTAAAATGTAAATATTTACCAAATCTACAAAAGAGAATGGATTGTAACTTTGCCAATACCAGTTGTCCACTCATAAAAAGACAACAATCATAAATACTTTAGTTGAAGAGTAAACATTAAACAACTCAATGATATTAAATATGTGATTATTTAGCATTCAATTTAAATTCTTTTAACAACTAATGAGTTTCTGTAATTGAGACTGAAAAGTGCTGGACTCATGTAATGTCGTAGTTTTCATATATGATATATCTAATTCTCCATTACTAGGTTATTAATATGCTTAGCATCCTTAAGAATGTAAGTGACTTCAATTATGAAAGTAATGTCATGCTAATGAAATGAATGCAGTTACCAAGTAAACATTGTTCACAAAAGTTCCATGAGCCATCTCAAGGATTAATGGTTGAAAGGTCCAAGAATCATTCACCATGAATATAAGCTATCCTTGAAATTAGGGAGTACTCTGCGCTAACAAAATCTATGCTCTTCATTCATTAGATCCTATCAAACCTCTATTTGCTAGTAAAATAAAAAGAAAATAAGAGAGGATACTAATAATATGCCAACCATATAGCAAAATATTTTCAAAAAGGTATAAAAAGAATTTTGAACACTTTCATTTCATTTTTTCTGATTATAAAAAATAAAATCCTCATTGCAACTAAGAATTCAATGGAATTTAAATATTCTCTACCAGAAAGATATTTCTCTCTTTCTTCCCCCTCCCAACTTTCTGCCCAACAAAAGACAGACAAAAAACCTGGTTGCCTCTCCCCCTCAATAGGTGAAGCTAAACTGTAAGGGAAAAGTATCTCTGGATCTTTGAAAAAGAAAAAAATTAACATATATAAGGCTAAGAAAAATATATGAATCCAGGAAGTTTAAGTTGCATATAACATAGATGCCAATGAGCTTTAGCTCCAACTTAACTTTAACAACTCAACAAAGGAAAAAAAAAAAATTTGAGGGACTGAACTATTGACACACTCCAAATATACAGATGCGTTTGACAAACTCCATAAATTAGCAAAGCAACTATCACGTGAAGCTTCCTAAGTCATATTTAGCTACCATGGGAGTAAACCCAAGCAACAAAACCAACAAACAAACTAAAAAAGTGTAGATCGGAAAAAAAAAAAAAAAAAAAATTTTGGTCGAAAATATAAAAATAGCAAAAAAAAAAAAAATCAGATAAAATGACTTCAAAAATATATGGAAAAATCACCATCATCCACTTTATTATCCAACTGTAGAGTTAAAAAAAAAAAAAAAAAAAAACCCACACCATTATAATTATTATTACATTTTAATTACTTTTTTTTTTTTTTTTTGATGAGGTGCTCATTTTTTCTGTATTGCAATTGCTAACAAAACATTCTTATTATGAGTTACAATGTCTAATTTTATTATGTTACATAGAATATGTAACAATTCAACTTTAACAAATCAGCAAAGTAAAAAAAAAAAAAAAAATTATAGAATAAAAAATATTTGAAGGATTGAACTGTTGACACACTCCAAATATACAGAATCATTTGACAAACTCCATAAATTAGCAAAGCAACTATCAACTAAGGCTTCCTAAGTCATTTCAGCTGCCATGGGAGCAAACCCAAGCAACAAATCCAACAAACAAACTAAAAACTGTAAATCGAAAAAAAAAATTGTGACTAAAATATAAAAATTTTAAAAAAATATAGAATATCTAATTTGTAGTTGTTACAAAACTTTACAATGACTAGCATTTGGAAGTGCCACAGAAAAATCAGTATTTGAAAGAAATGAACAAGATAAAAATAAAAGATAACATCATTGTTAACATAGAGAAGACAATCAAAAGGTTGGAAAAGGAGAACAGTGCAGCAAAAAGATCAATTGCAGAGCTGTAGCAAGTGCATCAAATGAAGAAAGGGAATATATGTCGTTATGCATGCGCTACATACAAATGTTTGCCATAATTTTATGATTTGTAAGGACATACAATGGTATTATGTGAGTTGTATGTTGTAATGCAGTATTTGTACATCAAAATGCTACAATTTTGTAATGTCTGGAATTTATAATCTAAAGAAATGGAACAGATATTAGTAGAACCATGACATACATCTCTATTTGTCATAAAGTTCCAAGAAACTATTTTTAGTTATACAGTCAATTATAGAGATAAAGGCCACAAGGGGAAAGCACTTAAGGACAAGTTGTGGGCTGCAGCTATAGCATATATAGAGCATGAGTTTCTTGAACAAATGGGCAAGCTTAAGAAATAGTGCCTAAAAGCTTATGAGTATTTGGATAATGTAGATCCATCCATGTGGTCTAGGTCATATTTCATAGACTATTCAAAGAGTGACCTGCTTATGAATAATCTGTCAGAGAGTTCCATCTCATATATTTTAGATGCTAGGGACAAGCCTATAGTAACCATGATTGAAAAGATTAGGAAAAAGTTGATGAGGAGGTTCCAATTAAAGAGGGAAGGGATGTCTAAATTGACAGGGAAAATATGTCCCCAAATTCAAACAAAGTTAGACAATGAAGGTTTGAAGTCTTTTGATTTTGTGTCAATATATGCTGGAAATGGTTTATTTAATGTTGAGTGAAACATCAAAGGTTTGTTGTGAACCTAAGCAAGAGGACATGTGGTTGTAGGAAGTGGGATCTTACTGGCATCCCACATCAGAATGCCATATCTGCCATACTATTTGATGGAAGTGTACCTGAAGATTATGAGCATCCTTATTACAACATTGAGACATACATGACAGCATTTTTTTTTGTTTTTTTGTTTGTTTGTTTGTTTGTTTTTGTCTTTTTTGGTAAATGGTTCCATCTTAATGTATTTAGAAATAATGATTTGTATATTTATAATTTTGTAATACTATATGGATGCCTATTTAGAGTGTTTTTATATTTATATTTATTTTTATGTTTTATTTATTTATTTATTTTTAAGACTCCAGTCCCTGCTAGCTTAAAATCATGGGTTCATCTCCACATTTGAACATAGATTTCTCCGCTATTTTACACCATACCTTCAAAATTATAAGTAATGTCATATATGATATATATTATATGGTTAGTACAGTTATTTCTTTCATCATTCTGCCTCTCTCACACATAAGCATAGTTGGCTAGGCATGTACGTAGTAGGCACACATATCAGTACACATACAGAACAAAAATGCACATGTCATTACCAATGAATACTGAATAGTTATGTTAATTATAATGGCCCATGTTATGAACATAAAAAATGAATCAAATATGATGTAATAGTCTTTTCTTCCCTAATAGTGTCTACTAGTCGCTAACACGTGCGATGCACGGGAAAGCTATTAATAACTTCCCTAATATGAAAAAAAAAAAATCAATATCTTGGTACAAATTATATACCAAACCAATAAAATCTATCACTTACAAAGTAATAAAATCTATCACATACAATGAGATATCATGATAACCAAGAGCTTGAGATCATATTTAGAAAATATATAACTGATATAAGTACACTCCAATACAATTAATTACACAAATATAGTTAATTCCATACTCATTTTGAAACCTCGAAAATGTTTTGAAAACACAAGAGCTGTTTAGACCCCCAAATTAAAAGTTACAGCTTGATTGATTTTACACTAACTTAATACTAAGTGCAGAATAATGTAAATGCGAACGGATAAACAAACAAGCTACTCTAATCCATATTCACAACAACACAACAGTAAAATGATATGTAAAAGAGTAGGGAAGAAGGATGCAAACACAATATAACACGCCGATGTGTTATCGAAGAGGAAATCGAAGAATTCGGTGAAAAACCTCTCTGCTGCCCTCCAAGCGGTAATCGATCCACTAGACAATTAGTTGGGATACATGAGTTAGCAAGAGACCATCCAAGCCTAATCTAACCGATGTACCTAAGCCCTCTAAGCTCCTACTCAAACAAGAATTCTCGGAACCGTGTCTTATCTAGCTTTCTGGATCTCGCAATACACTCGATTGCATCCACCAAGCCTCACCGGCTTCTCTTGGCAAATCCCTAAAGCTTCCCAAGCTCCAAAACACTCTCTACACTCTGAATAGGTGTGGGGTATGTTTGGGTATAAATCTCCTCTCAAGGTATGACAATGGGAGAGGGAAGGAGAAGAGGCTACAATGATTTCTCACTAAGGATGAGTAGCTCTCTTTCTAAAAGATGGGTGTGTGTGTTGTAGAAAACCTATCTAGAGTTTTTCTCTTTGAATGGCCTCCTCTACATTTGTGGGTAATGATGGTATATATAGTATGGGTGAAGGGTAAGAAAGTCACTCTAAAAAATTTTCTAGGCAAAATGTTTTGCGACTACCTCGCGGGAAGGCCTTACCCGTAAGACACTTGCGAAAATGACAGTCTGGCACAACTCTTCAGCTTCTAGTCATGAGCTCCTCACATGCCCTTTTCGCGGGAAACCTTCTCACGAACTTCTCGCGAGCTAGTTGCGAAATGCATTGATCTTCAATTAAGCTTGAGTCTTCACCAACTTAATACTAAACCCAATACAATAAAATCTCACAAAATACAAGGAAATAAATTAAAGCAATTACAACACTTTTGTCATGGAATAAAGCCAACATAAAACATAGTTATAAATCACAGCTTTACACATTCAATCAAGTATCTTTCATAAATTACATTAATCGTTCTTGATGTCTAAGATGTATCTGAATTCTAACATTGCCAGTAAACAAAGATGCTAGACCTCAATGGGATTGAAAAGACAATATAATGCCAATTTACACAATTTCTAAAATCATTATTTCCTTTATTGAGAGAGAGAGAGAGAGAGAGAGAGAGAGGGGTGGCTGTTGTTTTGCATTTCTTAAGAAGAATCTACCCTGTACATTTTTTGATAGGTAATCAACAAATAACAAAATAGATGTACCACATTTAGAGTATGCACATTTGGGAGATTAAAAGTAAAGTAAAATGAGAAAATGAACCCACCAAAAGCTTTTTGCTCTCCCTCTGGATGTTGTCTTTTTCCAACATCTTTCAAAATCAAATTTATGTACTCCTCAAAGCCATGTAAGACATAAAAATTAACATTTGACCAAATTTACATGTATTCACTTTAAATTGTGAAAGATGCTAAAAATTAGGGTGATATCAACCTTTTAACCAAAAATCAACATTTTAAAGATTGCACATCAATCAACAATTTTGCCATTGTTACTTGCATAATATATCTTTTTATTTGTGACAAATATGGTGCAATTTTGGCCATCAAATTTTACTCAAAAGCCAAGATTAGACAACCTCCATCCTGCATTACTCTAAGAAACCTATAGAATTACCCTAAAATCAAAAAGAACATGCCACAGCCATGGATAGGACGCAAAAAAAAAGAAAGAAAGTACATGTTCACAAAGATTTCAAAGTAAAAAATACACATGTGGGTCTGTTTGGATTGAACTTATTATTGCTGAAACTGAAAACTGAAAAATGAAAATACTGTAGCAAAATAATTTTTAAATGTGTGAATAGTGTCATGGGACCCATTTTTAATAATTTTAAATGCGTGAACAGTACTGCTACAGTGCATGAACAATGTTGCTACAGTACATGAATAGTGATTTTTGTCTCCTGCATAGTACATTCATGTGATTTTACTGTTCATATGCTGAAGGAAAAAAAAAAAAAACCCAAAACATTGAAACTGAAATGGGCAAAACACGCAATCCAAACGGCCTCATTATGTAAACAAAACTTTTTCCACCACTTCTACACCTTCTAAAACACCAAAATAACCAAACCTCCTAAAATGAAGTCATTGAATGCAATCTTTTTTAAATTAAGTCATTAAAATAACAGCAAATGACTAATAGCAAGATCTGTTTGAAAACCAATTCTAAATAGTTCAAGGCTTCCAAAATTTGAGACTTTCAAGTTTCTTCTAGATTAGATAACTCTAAGTTGGGCTGATTATGCTCTTTTGGTAGTATTGCCTAGCAGATCTACTATTCAAACATTACAATTGTTCCAAATCAACCCTTCAATATTCTATCATCAATGTGGAATTTAGCCAGTTACTTCAAAAAGAATTTGATTTACAAAGTAGGCCACTTACCATTATTCGGGTCTCTTTCAAAGACAAAAATCGGTCAATAGCATTTATAAATATAATAAGTCTAGATGATAATTCAATGATATAACAATAGGGGAAGTGGCAGCATAAATAAAATCTAAATGCATCTTATAGGGAGTAACAATTAGCATAGGAGAAGTGAAATTTGGATCAAACATATCTTTGCAGCTCTCCATACCATTTTAAATCACAATCATATCATTGAAAAAATTATAACACTATAAGAAGAAACTATACAATGTATAAAAAGAATTGAAATGGAACAGAACTGATATTGTACAAAATTACAACAGAAATTGCCATGATAAGCCTAAAGACTGAGCTAACCTACATTTTTTTTATAAGTTACACATACATTGGCTGGATCTTGAACCCAAGACCTCACCATCCACTTTGCTCTTACAAGGAGATGATGTGTGATTAGCTAGAGCTCATTGGTGCACTGAGAACTAACATACAAGCAAGTTTAGAACACAAAGAGCCTCCACAAAGCTGATCAAGCTTGCTCTCTAGAATTCTTCATAGGTTTGATATCCAATAAATTAAATCAAAACCAACCAACCAAAATACAGAAAACTAAATCCTATGAAATGCAAAATTAAAAATATTTTTGTTAGCGTTCATATATTTTGATGAAGATTAAGTCTTTCAAACATGGAAGACTCATAGCTTGTCTACAATTATATGGATAACAACAAATAGAACCCAAAATATATTTAAAACCTTATTCAGAAGCTTTGAATTAAAAAAACAAAAATTAGTAAACCAAAGTGCTAAATTGGACCCAAAAACTACAATTTCACTCCTACTAACAAATAAATAAAGAGAATAGGTTAGGGAGGAAATCCTAAATTAAATTAAAAACATAACTAACCATTCCTCAAAATGCCAAGAGGCAAAGCCTAGGTAGAATTTGATCTTCTATAGTGTTCCCCTGGGAAAAACAAAAAAGAACAAAGAGGAAACATATCAGCAATTGAAATCTATAATTGCAGCAAACCTTAATTAGGAACCCCAAAATCCCAAAACTAATAAAAACCCTAAATCAATCCTTTAGCCTCAAAGTCATCTTGATTTCGTCCTAATTCAAGAAGAAACTATGGAAACAAAAACCACAAATTAATTATAAGCAAATAGATTAGGACAACAGCAACAAAAAGGAAGAAGATAAGGAAGATTGAGGATTCAAGGTGTTCTTACCAAGGAGTTCTTGAGAAATTGAACCGGCAGATTTTGGGGCAACACTCACTTTTTGATATTGAATAAGAGAGAATGTCTTTACACATACTGTGGCCTGGCCTGGGTGTGCAAACTGTAATGGTGAGAGTCGGTGGTGGTCAGTTCTTGAAGAGGTTTAGGGTTTTATCGGGTTTGATTGAAAAACAAATCAAAGGATGCTGAAAGGGTAGAGAAGAGATGAGGGAGAGAAATAGAGAACAAAGAGGAATGGCGTTCAGAGTTAGGTTTTGGGGAAGGAGTACAAAAATTTTGGGTACGGGTTTGATTTTGCCGTGGAAATTAGAAATAGTTTTTTTTAGTTGATTTAAAAAAAAATAATGTTGATAATTTAAAAATAATGATGACGTGGACTGGGAAATAGAAATAGTTTTTTAATTTTTTTTAAAATAATGATGATGTGGAAAATTGTGAGAGTTTCAAAGTCTTCAGTTATACATATACATATACATATATATATATATAGATTAATTGTCTCTATTTTAAGTGTGCGTTTAGTATGGATTATTTTTGCTAATTTATTTTACTATTCGGCTTATTTTTGCTATTATTTATGGGTCTCACTGCACTTTTTTGGTATTATTCATGACACTGTATATTTCAGCTAACTTTTACCTTTATTTATAGTATTTTTAGCAAAAAGTTTTCAATTTTAGCAAAACAAGCAAATCCTAATAACTTTTACCTTTATTTATAGTATTTTTAGTAAAAAGTTTTCAATTTTAGCAAAACAAGCAAATCCTAAAGACAGTCAACAGAGACAAGAAGGACTGAGGGAATTGCCCTCTCCCTGTATAACAATTAACAAAAAACCATGTGCCCCCCATTCCTACCCATGCACGTATGCCTTGTATTTTGGTCCACACTCCACAGATTTTAGAGGACACAACACTATTTTCTGTTTAAGTATATAACTTAAACATATATGAATATATTTTCTTTCCATTTTTGAATTAATTGATTTTCCCTTTTAGTTCTATTGAAAAACCCAACTTCATTTTTAAGGCTTATTATGCTTCCAGAGTAACCGTGGTAGCAAATTTTCCTTTATTTATGGATTATTTAGAAAAGCCATGCTGGAAATTTAAAACCCAATTAGTCATTGAAAGAACATAAATAAAGAGCACATTAATTAATGTTAATGGATATTGGTCTATTGGGCTCTAGGGCCGGTTACTTTCTTATTTTGAACTACGCATATACTTTTACAAAACATATATTTGTAATACAATATATTTGCATGAAATACAGCAATTAAAAAAGAAAAAAGAAATGATGTGAAGTAATTTCGAGTTTATACCTTAACTTTGAAGACATTTGACTAGTTCAAATTAAATGGAAAAAAGTTTGTGAATTGGATCCAAAATGCAGGGTTTAATTAAGGAGTACGAATTTGGTAAAGATAGGGTGTAAAACTCATGTTTTATACCATCTAGGAAGAGATTTCCAAATTAATATTTTTCTTAA
The DNA here is from genome assembly GCF_002906115.3 of Quercus suber. NCBI lineage: Eukaryota > Viridiplantae > Streptophyta > Magnoliopsida > Fagales > Fagaceae > Quercus > Quercus suber. Next base: position 63,363 of record NW_027070004.1, read on the forward strand.
AATTCAATACATCCTAACACACCTACTAACATCTTAATAAACTCTCAATTTGATTGGATTTATATATGGGTATTATAATAACATCTCAATTAGAATTAATTAGGTGTTGTTGTGCTTATTCTTAAATATGTGATAAGATGATGTGGCATGTTGAGATTTGAGGGGTAAAATATGAGTTTTATACTACGTCTTTATAAAATTTAATCCCTTAATTAAGATGTAGTTACCTTTTAATGTATCTAATGCAATTAATTTCTTCTTTCGATAATTAAAGTATTAAGATTCTTTTAATTTATTTCTTGATTGAAATCGTATTGTACTTTTTTTTGAGGGAAATCTTATTGTACTTAGATTTATTAGTTGCGCACACAAGTTATTATTATTATTATTATTATTATTAAATTATTATCAATTAATTGTTGCATGTCAGAATTGTTCAAGTCAATCTATCAATAATTTCAGTTAATTATAATGTCTGTATATTACATGCATGTACATATTTTTTGACTATTGGAATAAACTAGTAAAAAAACATTACATACTTTTATCTCTTACAGAGCAAATCATTATAAATTTATTGATTCTTTTTTGATAAGTAGTATTTCACTCATAGTGATGAAATAGATTGGGAAAAAAAAATATAGACATTAAAAGGTAAATTTTTAGCAATGTCAGTTAAAAAAAGAAAAGAAAATATAAAATCTTAGGAATCTCTAAACCCTGCATTTGGTTCATCGCAAATGAGGAGTTCAATAAAATATATAGTCATTGAGGACTTTTCGCTAGATTTGCAGTTCATAAAAAATTGAAAAAAAAAAAAAAAAAATCAAGAGCTTTTCACTTTAAATGTAAACAACTTAACACTTAAATTAACCTTTCATATTTGCATCACGAAAACCACAAAATTGCAGTCACAATACATCAATTTCAAGCCTGACATCTCTGTTAACCCAACGTGGTTCACGCCAGCTGAAAAGATTCCATGCCATAAATGGAGAGAAAGTCTTAACTGACTGTTGGTGCAAATACAATTTTGATACCTCCACTCTTTTTGGACACTATCCTCAAATGCTCACAGCTAGGGTAATTAGGATGTGCTACCCTAGGGATGTGTAGTACCTTGGATACAATACCCGGAGTAACTACCATGCGTATACCCCAAACACTAGTGACAAACTGGGGTATAGAGTAATCAAATTTGTGCATATTGGAGTAGAACTCCTGTATGATCATGGAAGGGCTCGTGACCGGGGTGCCACATAGTGACTCCCAACCCCTACTGTAGATGACAGTGGGTAGGTCAGTGTCAGAAAAATCTGATAGAATGACTTGGCATTTTGAATGAATGCCACATTGTGAGAAGTTCTCAAAGAAGTTCGATTTGGCCTTCTCATCACGGAACTGAACATGAGAGGGAGTGGGGTCAGATGGAGTGGAAGAAGAAGATGCCCCGGAACGAAGAGGGTTCCGGGACCAAGTAGACTTACGCTTAGGTGCCTTAACGCAAATAATGTAAGAGGGAGAGAAGGAGAGAAAGAGAGGGAGACAATAAAAAAAGTACCAAACAACAAATATATCAAAATATATAGAATTGAAGGTATGTATGCATGAGAATGAATAAACATGTGACATGCAAATATAAATTCATCATAGGCTCAGCCCAATCCAAACCTATCAGCACACAACATTGCAACAAATATAGCACACATCTATATTGTATGAAAATATTTTTATAATGCAAATGTGATGCAATGCATGAAGTTTTAAACTCAATGAAGCAACACTCAACCCAAAATTTTTACACAAACTCATCAATTTTGAAAAACCCCCAAAAAATTCTTCAAAAATCAAAACTTAGGTAAAAAAAGAGTGAAATGCATGATTAATGAGTGAGAAAGAATCATACTAGATGAAGAACATGATTTAGGCCGAAGATCAAGTGAGGAATATGAGGGGTTTGAGTTTGAGGAGTTTTGGAGTGAGAAAAAAGAGAAACTATTGAAAGAGATCGAAGGAAATGAGTGAGAAATCTTGAGGCACCCTTTTTATAGAAAAATCATAAAGTTCGATCGATTGAGAGCTATCATGCTTTAAAAAGGCATGATTTAGCTATCGAACCTTGTATCAAGGATCTGACAAGAGGTTTTCTCAACAGAGAAGCTTGATGGATCGAGGTAGCTATTGAGAAGCTATCAAGGAGACAGAAAGTTTCTTGATTGATCGAACTAGCTATCGAAAGCTGTCGAGAATGCGATAAAAAGAAGCTGAAGTGTCTCAATAGATATCTTATCTATCGAGAGCTATCGAGAAGCTATCGAGATTGCTTAAAATAGTTTTTCAAGAAGAGAAAAACACAGATATGAATGCAATCAAACATGCTGAATGGTTTTAGACCCCTTAAACACACAGATTGCGTAGCCTAGATTAATTAGCCAAGTTGTTACTTAGTCAAATTAAGCAATACTAGGTTAAAACAATCCAAACAATCATATCAAGCATATAAAGCAGCGGAAAATAAATAACACAAGATATGATCACCCAGGAAACCACACGGTAAAAACCTGGGGAGGATTTGACCCACCGATCCTCAAGGCTAACCTGAATTCACTATGAAAGAATTGAAGTTCGTACAAAAGGACTACAAGCTCCCCGCTCGACTTCCTAATGCTACCCACCAGTAGAACTTCATGACACGACCACGCGCAGGCTCCGAATCCACGGACTACTTCTTTCTTGAATTCCTCAATCAGCTACAAGCTCCCCGCTTGCTTTTCTTTTAAGTTCCAATGGTTGCAACAGTAATGATCTTCAAGATGTTGAAATCATCTCTACCATGAAAACCCTAAGTTTTGTGTAAAGGAAAGCTCCTCAAAGATCTCACAAGAGATTCACACAAAACAGCAATGTATGAGCAACAATACAATATGGACAACCTTCAAAAACGTGGCTAGGGTTTTGTTTATATACCTAGGGTAAAAACATAAAACCCTAAACGTTTAATGAAGTAGGGCTGAGTTGGAAATTTGCAGAAAATTCAACCTGTGCGATTTTCGATCCGATCGAGTCTATTCTTCGATCGATCNCACTTCCCCTTGCGCACGTATCTAGCCCAATATCTGAGTCAATACATTTTAGCCCATTAATCACCACAATTAAAAAGAATAAAATAGTCTCTCTCCTTTTCAATGTGGGATTAAACATTTTCACTAACTCCCCATCTTCCATATTCACTCTCACATCTTTACATTTATGTTATTACATTTATTTATTTTAATCATTTAATATTAAATGATCCAACACTCACTACAAACTCACAGCAGTCTTGTCTGAAATTGGAAATCTAGAATGGAAAGTCAGTTACTTCTCATGAAATGAAAAGAATTTTATTTTGACTCAATTATTTGTTGGTTTCCTTGTGTTAGGGACATATTTTATGTAATTGGATAATCCTTTGACAAAACGACTTTACTTGTAATTGGTAGATTTAGGAGTGTTTACTTTAAGAAACAAGTGTTCAAGTTCAAGTTTAAGCATGCAAATGACCAAGAAACAAGTGAGAAAGTGCTGGATTTTAAGCTCGACAGAAGCTTGCATCTCTATCAAGATTTAATATTGAAGCTCAGCAGAAACTCGACACAAGCTGTATTTGTCGAGTTAGAAATCAGATTTTCAGATATGATTTAAGCATATTCCTATGTATTTGTGTAGGTTTTTTTTTTTTTTTTTTTTCTCACAACCCTAAATATATAAAGATTATTTTGAAGGCTGTTGCGCATGCATTGTGTGGCCGAATGCAAAAAGTGGCCTAGTTCATTATTATCTCTGTAGAAGTTACTGCGTTTTTACGCCAAGGGTTTTGTGACCAAGGAGCTTCCCGATCTTCATTGTTGATGAACTGAAGAACTTTGCAGCCAACAATCTTCTTCAAGTTGGTGAGTTATTCCGTACTGGGATCTGTGCATCATTGGTTAGTCACGTACTAAGATTCGTGCATTAAACGGAAAGATTGCCATTATAATACAAGTCCAATTGGGTATTGGGATAAGGCTCAACTGTAGGTTGATATTTCGGGATAGGCCAAAAGTTTGGTAAAATTCCTTATACTTGTAACTGCTTGTGATTGATAATAGTGAATTTTGAGAGTGGTGATTTTAAAATCACTCGGTGGGGTTTTGCCTCGGTGGTTTTCCCATTCGTAAACAAATCACTCGTGTCAAATTTGTTTTCCGCTACACTTAGTATAATTGGTGATTTGATTATGCCTCCACGCTTTGCATGTTAAATTGACTTAATAAATTAACTTGGGTAATTAATTAATTTGCAAAGGGGTCAATACATTTTTGCCCCTATCACCTTGTAGTGCAGCAATGAGACAACTTAGAAGGAATACTTGTTCTACATGTATGGCTTGGATTGTTAACACCGAATTGCTAAACTTACCGACATCACACAGCCATGCTTTAGCTCTTAGAGGCACAACTATTTTGGTTTTTTCGTAGGCTATACTTCTTGTGGTACATATGCTAATGGAATATGCAAACTATGAGTGGGAGTGTTTTTAGGGTTATTCTTTTTTTTTTTTTTTTTTTTGACAGAAAGGCGGTAGAAGTTTATATATATATATATATATAGTAAAAAAAAAAAAGAAAAAGAAAAAGAAAAGAGAGAGAGAGAGATTGATCTTGTATTACTGTAATCGCTCTAGTTTTTTTTTTTTTTTTTTTTTTTCATTTTTATTTTATTTTATTTTATTTTATTGAATTTTTTTTTCATCACCACTTGTAGATGTAGGCTTAGAATCAAATTACATAAATCTTTGATATTCTTCTCTTTTTTTGTAATTGAGTCTTTTTATTTTTATTTTTTTATTTTAATTTATAAATTTTGTTTTGGTTCATATTATTTGTTTGTGATGTAGGCTTAAGATCAAACTATAAAATCTTCTCAAGAGATCAAACTATAAAAGTCATAGTTGTATTGAGATTTCAAGTAATCTATTAATTAAGATCGAGTCTATTCTTCGATCGATCGAGCCAGGCCGAAAGTCCCAAGTACTTCTGCAGCCACTCGATTCCAACTTTACAATATTAAACCAACTTTGAGCAAGTCTAAATAAGACTAAATACAATGTTTTGATCATGGTTTGCCAACATTACAAATTAGAGTTCTAAATACATAAAATCCTAAGACCTTAGAACCTAACACATGCAACTCAACCAAGGATCCAAACAACATTTTAATCCCTCAAAAACATCTCTCAACAAAAAAATGTTAAACACAAAGATTCCAAAACACACACACACACACAAAACAAGCCTAACCAATTTTATATTTCAAAAACAAGTTAAGATAGTTTAGTGAGCATACATTAACACAAGTATTCCTTGTGATGGCCAAATCATATTATACATGCACATGTATTAAGAGTAGTAAAGAATATTGCGTGTTGTGTGTGAAAAATATCGCAAGATTGCATAAGTGTCTACATGTTATGACGATTTGAGATATGAAAAAATCACTTTAACTCACACACAATCATAACTGTTTGATAAGAACTATCACCTTTGAGGTACATCCTATAACTCCCACATCTCCTAGAATACATGCTTGCAATCATATATAAAGCATTTTGATACTTTTTGCTTTTTATTTTTCTTTGCATATTTTCCTTTTAAGCAAATCATCCATGGGCATATAAGAGAGAGAAAGGAAATACCCAATCATGTTAAGCTTTTAACATTGCACTTTTGCTATGTCAAAGCATACTGATGTCATTTCATGATTGGTGGGCAACAGTGGTGAGATGGTTATTTATGTCTTTCTCTTAGGATTTTCTAGTCCTTTTTATCAAAAAGAGTGATATGAGTGTTTAGGGTTATGAGAAAAGAAAGCCTAAACATACACCCACAGATTGGATTGAAATCAACCCTGAAAAACTAAATTTCATAAACCTCGATAAATAGTCATCTATCGAGCTAGCTGTCGAGACATGGGCTTCAGCAACTTTTAAACCTTGATAGATGCTAGCTGTCGAGCTTTAAAATCCAGCACTTTCTCAGTTGATTCTTGGATAGGCTTGCATGGCTTTAACACTTGAACTTGAAACCTTGTTTCTTGAAGCATTAAACACATCCTAGATCTACCCAATTACAAGTAAAGTGCGTTTTGTCAAACGATTATCCAATTACTTAAAATATTGACATATGTACTAACAATCTCCTCCTTTGGCAATTCGTGACAAAACCACAATAAACAAATGAGATATGAGAGAAGTCATAAATCACTCAACTCATATTCACTTTTTAAATACATTAAAATCTATCCTAACACAAACACTTGAAAAACTTTGCAAAAAGAGAGTTTATTGCAAGTAGACTTTGACAACCTGTATTTCTGAAATACTTTAAACAAAACTCATCACGACATCTTAGTGTGAAATAGAAATAATAGATTGCATACAATTAATAAGAAACATGTGTATTAAGAATGAAAAACAAACAACACATGTGAAGATAGGTGAAAGAATTGTAATAACAACCTCAAATGTATATATATCAACAAGGACAAGGTTTGCTATCACAACATGATCACAAGATCTAAGGTACATGAAAAATGTATCTAAAATAGAAAGAAAAGAACATGTGTCATGCAAAAGGTATGTCAAGATCTAATGTACGTATGCATGAGAATGCACGAACATCTGACATGCAAATATAAATTCATCATGGGCTCAGCCCAATCCAAACCTATCAGCACACAACATTGCAACAAATATAACACACATCTATAATGCATGAAAATATTGTTATAATGCAAATGTGGTGCAATGCATGAAGTTTTAAACTCAATGAAGCAACACTCAACCCAAAATTTTTACACAAACTCATCAATTTTGAAAAACCCCAAAAAATTCTTCAAAAATCAAAACTTATGTCAGAAAAGGGTGAAATGCATGATTAATGAGTGAGAAAGAATCATACCAGATGAAGAACACGATTTAGGCCGAAGATCAAGTGAGGAATGTGAGGGGTTTAAGTTTGAGGAGTTTTAGAGTGAGAAAAAAGAGAAACTATTGAAAGAGATCGAAGGAAATGAGTGAGAAATCACGAGGCACCCTTTTTATAGAAAAATCATAAAGCTCTATCGATCAAGAGCTATCATGCTTTAAATTAATCCTTATATATGTTTAGGGTTGTGAGAAAAGAAAACCCAAACATCTATTCACGGATTGGACAAAAATCAGAACTAAAAATCTGTTTTTCATAAATCTCTATAAATACCTTATCTATCGAGCAGATATCAAGCTTCAGGCTGAAACAACTTTTTAAACCTCGATAGATACTCTAGCTGTTGAGATTTAAAAACCAGCACTTCTTCATTTGAATCTTGGACAAATTTAAATGGGTTTAACACTTGAACTTGAAACCTTGTTCCTTGAAGTATTAAACACATTCTAGATCTACCCAAATACAAGTAAAGTGCATTTTGTCAAATGATTAGTCAACTCTAAATTGACATATGTTCCTAACATGAATCACATATGTCCTAACATTCTCGATCCATCAAGATAGTTTCTGTCTCCATGATAACTGTTTGATAGCTTCTCAATCCATCAAGGTCAACTTGCTATGGAAACCTCTATATAGCTCCATCCATCGAGATTTAAAGCTCGATACCTCTCGATGCCTTTCGTTCCATCGAGCTTCATGTTTTCTATATATAGTTTCTGCACAATTTCTTTCTCATTTCTCTTCGATTTCTCTCAATAGAAACACTTTTTTCTCTCCCCCAAACACTTCTCACTCAACCTCTTCACCTTCCCCACTTGATTTTTGGCCCAAATCCTGTGTTCTTCATCTGGTATGATTTCTTTTCTCTCTTGTATCATGCATTTCATTCATTTTGACCTAAGTTTTTGGGTTTTTGAAAATTTTTGGGGTTTTTCAAAATTGATAAGGTTTTTGCAAAATTTTTGGGTTGGGCTTTGCTTAAATGATCATATATGCTCATGAATTGCATCACATTTGCATTTTAACAATGTTTCATGCATTATAGATGTGTGTTCTATATGTTGAAATCATATGTGCTAGTAGGTTTGGATTGGGCTAAGCCTATGATGTTTTTATTGTTGCATGTTACATGTTCATGCATTTTTCATGCATAGGTACCTTTCTTTCTCTATCTTATTCATATTGATTGTGTTGGCACTCTTTTACTTGTCTCTCTCTCTCTCTTTTGGTTAGTTTGCATCATGGTACCTAAACATAAGTCTACTCCATCCTGGAACCCTCTTCGTTCCAAGGCATCTTCTTCAGATTCTACCCTTCTCATGTTCGGTTCTGTGATGAGAAAGCTCGTAATGACTTCTTGGAGAGCTTTTCTTGACGAGACATTCATTTGGAATGCCAAGTCATTCTATTAGATTTTTTCGATATTGACCTTCCTACTGTGATCTATAGTAGGGGTTAGGAGTGTTAGGATTAGTGTCCTTAAATCCTATTGTATGATGCTATGTATGATATTATGTATGACTTAATATTGTGATTAATATAGTTTTTTTGTTATTATCTAAAATAATGGTAACATGAATATTCAGATATTATCATATAGTCCATGAGATGCATAGTATGTGATTTATGTGAAAAGTCACAGAAGATAGAACTCAAAATTTTAGTTCGTAGTCGGTGATGAAATTGGGCATTTCATCTACGAAGACTATAACATATCAACTAAGATGATTTGTCTTGATCATGGAAGTGGAGACTTCTAGTTGATATGTTGATATGTTTTGAGAGTTAAAACATATTGAACTGGGCCAATTGGAAAGGCCCAAAGGCTAGCCCAATTAGATAATTAGTTATAAAGAGAGAAACATACAAAATTTTGTAAAAGAATGAAATGGTTAAGTATGTGAGTGTTGGACACTCTTTAATTCTCTCTTAAACACATTCATTGAAACTGATTGAGAGACCACACTTCTTAGGCGTTAGTGGAATTGGAGTGAAGATTAAAAGTCTTCCCAAGTACTTCTAATCTTTGGTTTGAAATTCACCACACCAAGGCACACTCTCTTGTTCTTATATTCTAAAATTTACATAGTACATGTTATCAATTGCGAATGAAGTAAATCCTTTAATTTTCCGCTGCGTGTGTTTTGTATACGATACAAATAAGTATTTTTCCAACAATTGGTATCAGAGCACAGTCTTCAATTTCCAATCTATATAACATGTTTTGTGAGTTTTGTGTTGGGTTCTAAGACTTTAGGTTTAAATGTATTAGAACTTCATTTTGTAATGTTGGCAAACCATGATCAAAATGTTTAGTCTTGTTCTAGACTTGCTTAAAGTATATTTATGTGTAAAATTGGAATCGAATGTACTACAGGATTTACTGTGTAAATCTGCCTGGCTCGATCGATTGAGAATTAGACTCGATTGATTGAAGCTCATGCAAAATGTTTTTTTGCAGAATTTTCCAACTTAGCCTTAGCCTGTTTGACGTGTAGGGTTTTATGTTTTGCCTTGAGTATAAAAGGAAAAACCCTAGCCACATTTTATTGTTATTGTTTATGTTGTGTATGTGAATCTCTTATGAGATCTAGAGGTGTTTACCTTCACATATACTTAGGGTTATCAAGAATCAAGAATATGTTAAGAGCTTGATGATCGATTTAGTTGCAGCATAAAGAGCTTAAAGATACACAAGCAGGAGTGCTTGTGCTTGCTATGAATCCAAGAAGAAGTAGTTTATGGACTCGGAGCTGTCACATGGTCATGGTAGTAAGTTTCCTACTCGAGGTAGCAATAGGATCTTAGTGGTCTAAGTTGCTATTGTGTAAGTTTCAATTATTTCATAGTGGATCTGTTTTACCTTAAGGATAGTTAGGTTAAATCCTCCCTAAGTTTTTTGCCGGTTTGGTTTTCCTGGGTTATCATATCATTGTGTTATTTATTTTTCGCACTTTATAGTGATATGATATATTTATGTTAACCTAGATCTGGTAATTTGACTAAGTAATCACTTGGCTAATTAAATAGGTTAATCTGATTGTATTTTAAGGGGTCTAAAAATGTACACGTGGTATCAGAGTAGGTTAGCTCTATTTTTTAGATCCTTTGATCTAAGAGTTGATCCTTGACCCCTGTTGTCATGGAACACGGTCACTTTCTTAGGATCCCACCTCACTTTGATGGGAACAACTATGCTTATTGGAAAGTGGGGATGAAAGCATTGGTGAAATCTATTGATGAGAGAGTTTGGAACTTCGTTGAATACGGATGGGAGAAACCCACTACTTCAGTTTGTGAGTGGCAAACTTCTTAGAAAGAATGGGCCATTTTTAATAACAAAGCTATTAATACTATTTTTAATGCTGTTTCTATGGAGAAATTCAAGAGAATCTCAAATGTTGAGGTTGCTCACACTGCATGAAATATTCTCCAAACTGTGCATGAAGGCACAAAGGCAGTTAAGATCAATAAATTACAGCAGTTAACAACTAGATTTGAAAGCATTAGAATGTTTGATGATGAAAGTTTTGATGAATTCTATGTTAAGCTTAATGATATTGTTTATTCTACTTATAATCTGGGTGAAATCTATGATCAACCTAAAATTGTTAGGAAGATTCTTAGATCCTTGACGGAGGACTTTAAACCCAAAGTGACTGCCATCACTGAAAGCAAGGATGTGGACTCCATCCCTGTTGATGAACTTGTAGGATCTCTTCAGTCTTATAAGTTGGACCTACCTAAGACAAGCAAATCCAAATCAATGGCTCTTAAGTCTATTGATGATGTTGATGTGAATGGATTTGATGATGAGCTCTTTGCTACAAAGATTGCTTACCTTGCCAAGAACTTTAGAAATTTTCTTAGGAACAATAACAGAAAGGCAAGAGATAAAAAAAATGCTAAACCTAGAAATTTTAGGAGGAATGATCCCACTAAGATGAATAATACTGAAAAACCTAGAGAGAAAGTAGGTCAAGCCCCTAATAATTCTATGGGTCAACAATGTTTTGGATGTCAAGCGTATGGTTATGAGAAATCAAAATGTCCTACATTTTTAAGGTCTGAGGGTAAGGCTATGGATGTAACCCTTAGTGATGAGGATGGAAACTTCATTGCTTTTACAATTACTGTTGTAGTTGATGAAAGTGTTGCTGTTGAAGAGAACCCTTTTGATGGGGAACTCTCTGAGGATGTAGATTTTCAAGAAGCCTACAATAAACTTTGCAAAGTTGCTGGCAAAGGATGCTATGAGTGTTGATTTAGGCTTAAAGAAAACTGCATTTCTTGAACTTTACAAGAAAATTTTTCTTTGATAACTTTTTGATGCTAATGAATTGTTAAATAATGTGAAGACTGAGAACATGCTTTTGCTAGATAAAGTTAAGAATTTGAAATTTGAATTTGTTAGGTTCTAAAGACTTAGGATTTTATGTATTTAGAACTCTAATATGTATTGTTGGCAAACCATGATCAAAACAGGTTGTTAGTTTTGTTTAGACATGCTCAAAGTGTGGGCGTTTTATGTAAAGTTGGAATCAAGTGGTTGCAGAAGTATTAGTGACTTTCGGCCTGGCTTGATCGATCGAAAATTAGACTGATCGATTAAATCTCGGCCAGAATGTTTTTCTACAGAATTTTCCAACTCAGCCTAAGCCCATTAAAGATTAGGGTTTCAGATCTACTTCTCCCACTATATAAAGGAAACCCTAGCTACGTTTTTAGAGTAGCTCTAGATGCTATTATTGTTCATACTTTGCGGTTTATGTGAATCTCTTGTGAGATCCTTGAGGAGATTTCCTTTACATAAACTTAGGGTTTTTAAGATAGTGATAATATTAGCATCTTGATGATCAACTCAGTTGTTACCATTGAAGCTTAAAGAAAAACAAGCGTGGGTGCTTGTACCTATTTTGGAAAATCCAAAAAAGAAGGAGTCCGTGGATTTGGAGCTTGCACGTGGTTGTGTCAGTAAGTTCTACTAGTGGGTAGCATTAGGAAGTCAAGCGGGGAGCTTGTAAGTCCTTTTGTATGAACTTCGATTCTTTCAAGATAGTGGATTCAAGTTTACCTCGAGGATAGCTAGATCAAATCCTCTCCAGGTTTTTACCTTGTGATTTCCTAGGTCATCATATCATTGTATTATTTACTTTTCCGCTTCTTTATATAATTGATATGATTTTTTGATTTGTTAACTTAGATTTGAATAATTTGACTCAGTTAATCACTTGGCTAGTTAACTAGGTTAATCTAGTTAAGTTAAAGGGTCTAAAACCTTTCAAGTGGTATCAGAGTAGGTAGCTATTTTGTTTTAGATCTTTTGATCTAAGAGCTGATCCTTAACCCCTGTTATCATGGATAATTTGAAGTGTCTTTCTGCTCATATTTGTGATAATTTGAATAAAAAGGACAATGTTATTTCTATTGATTTTATTGATACCTGTGAAACTCTCCGTAAGGAATTATTGAAATCTATGAAAATTTCTAAGAAATTCAAGGAAGAGTTAAAATTGGCTAATCTTGAAAAAAAGGAATTGATTGTAAGATTGGATGAGTCTAATAAAAAGAATGAATTTTTGAGAAATGAAATTTCCTTTCAAGATGAGAAGATGAAAAGCTTGGAACAAGAGTTGGTTGAATCTAAAGCTAAAATTGAAAATTTGACTAGTACTAAGCCTGCTGATGATAACAGGAGTGTTTCTGTTTCTCTTAAGCCTAAAACTGAGAAAGTTTATATCCTTCCTTTTAAGAGGAATAATAAAGAAAAAGCTTATTTTGCTAGGTTAGACAAAGGTAAAAGTTCTGATATAGACACTGAAGTTTCTAAATCTATGTCTAAACCTATTGTTAGAGAGCATAATAAATTTGTTTTTGTGCCGACCTGTCACCTTTGTGGTGTTGTTGGTCATATTAGACCAAATTGTTCTTTATTGAGACAAAAACCAAAATCTGAGAATAGATTTGCTGTTAGGAATACTGATGTTCCTAAATTTGTTCCTGTTTGTCACTTTTTATACATGGGTTTTTGTTCATGCATCATTTAAACATGATTCCCATGCTTTAATTTCAAAATTTTCATGGTTTATAAAATTTTTGAAGTTAGGGTTCATATATTCTTGAGAGATTTGGGGATTTTGTTAAATTGGGCAAAATTGGCTTGTGTTATTGATAGATTGAGTGATTATAACATGTTTTATACTTGTTGTGTTCAATTGATCAATATATGAATTTTTAAAGATTAGGGTTTTCAAAATTGGGAATTTTGTGAAATTATTAATTTTCTTGGTCGATTTCCAAAATTATGTTGAAGTTGAACTGTTTTGGAGCATTAGATCATGCATCATGTGTATTCTAATGTCATGCATCATATAGTTTTTCAAAAATTCCATGTTATCTTGTCTCTAACCCATTTTAATGCAGTTTTCCCTTGGTTTTTGTTGTGTTGTTTTTGTTTTTGTTTTTGTCTTTAGTCATGGCACCAAAGGTTGGTAGGAAGTTTAAGACTAGAGCTAATAGGAACACTAGGTCTTCCTATTCTGGATCAACTTTAGTTGATAGAGATGGGTTTTTTTTTCTGCCAAATGTGAGGAGACCTATGAGACCTTAACTAAATATAGGTCTATTTGGGATGAAAGGGAGAATGTGTTGAGTGAGTTAGATCCCTCCATCCGTAGGAACTTTGTGTCTAGGAACTGGGTTTCTCTGTGTGAGGTGTCCGATCCTCCTCTTGCAACTATGATTAGAGAGTTTTATTCAAACCTCTTTGTCTATTTAGAGGTTATAGGTGGTCATTACTTGACTTCCTGGGTTCGAGGTCAAGAGTTTACCATCACTAAGCAAACAATTTTGAAGCTTTAGGAGTGCCTTTAGTTCGTAAATCCCCATATCCGTACATTGAGTTTCCTTTTGTTGATGACATCATGTCCTTACTTTGTGGTAGGTCTGTTTCATGTGGAATTGAACCAAGAATCAATTCTTGTGAATTTACTGAGCTTAACTCTTTTTATTATTTAAGGATTTCCTGTTATAACATCTATCCTATTTCTCATGTTCATACAGTTCCTATAGATAGAAGTGCTTTTCTTTATGCTCTTGTTACTTATGGTTCTATGTGTTTTCCCTCTTTGTTTATTTAAACCATTTTTGATATTTCTAGTAGTAAGAGTAAAGGTTGAAAATTGTTCTTTCCTATGTACATATATAGGATTTTGAGGTTTTTAGGGTTGTCTAATTTTCCTCCCTAAGAGTTAGTTCACATCACTGCCCTTATAGAAGCCACATTTCTTAGATAGCAATAGGCACAGATGAAGAGTGTTGAACCAAGCACTGGGACTTCAAAAAGATCACGAGGAGAAGCTTCTACTGTAGCTCCTACCTCTGGTGCTATGCTTGCTACTGAGGAGACTTTTGTGGATCCGACTGCAGTTATGGATCCTTTAGGTGGTGTTGATGATGTAGATCCTACTGTTGCCCCTCCTTTCTCACTATGTGCCATGATGGAGTCTTTCATGACTACTTAAGCAGCTTATGGATAGCTTCTAGATGAGTTGTTGACTGAGGTTGCTTCCTTAAGAGCTGATTTTGCTGAGTATAGGAGTGCATTTCCACCTCCTCCACCCTCTGATGAGTGATGTTGCCTTTGGCAATTTGTAACAAAAAGGGGGAGTAGGTATAGGACTTTTTGTACGTAGGGGGAGTAGAGCTATTATATTTAGGGGGAATTTGATGTATTTTCTTTTGTTTTGATGTTTTTTTTTTTACATTGTTTATATCTGTTTAGTGTTTATGTTCTTGTTTCACAAACATTGATGTGCTTATTGATTATGATAGTTATTTATGATGAGGTTATTCATTATTACTGTCTCTTTACATTTTTTGTGAATTAAAGATTAGATTTTTACTTAGATTATGTTACTGTATTTTACACACATGCATTTATGGTTTGTTTTTAATGTTTTAGGAATCTACATGTTAATTCTTTCAACAGCTACTGCCTATACTAGCAACTAATAGTTAGTAGTTGTGTTAGAATTGATTAGGGCAATATCTTGTATTTGGGCTGGTATTTAAATTTAAGCATTTCATTATGTATGTGTGTTTTGTCACGAATTGCCAAAGGGGGAGATTGTTAGATTCTAAAGATTTAGGTTTAAATGTTTAGAATCATATTTTAAATGTGTTGGCAAACCGAGAACAAAACATGTCTAATCTATGTGCTAGACAATGCTTAAATGTGTTGGTGTCAAGCTTCAAGTTTAGTTGACTGCAGAAAAAGGGAGTCAGTTTCTGCCTTACTCGACCAATTGAGAATTAGGCTTGATCGATTGAAAATTGCTTCTGCAGACATTTAGGGTTGTATTCCAACTTCTCCACATATAAAAGGGAAACCCTAACTATGTTTTGCAGACTTGGAGAAGACTTGTGTGTCACTCGTTGTGAGATCTAAGAGGTTTAGTACCTTCTAACTACACAAGAATCTACCGGAGCAAGATCTACAATCAAACGTTGGTAGAACATCGTTTCTACATCAAGATCATTACTGATGGTGATCTGAAACCTTTGAATGGGATCTCAAAGTCACAAGCAAGGGTGCTTATATTGTAAATCCAAGAAGAGAAGGAGTCTATGGATTCGGAGCTTGCATGTGGTTGTGTCAGTAAGTTATTACATGAGTTAGCATTAGATTTAGGGTTAAATCTTTTTTAAAAACTTTGGTTTTTATATAGTGGATTTACTTTATCTTGAGGATAGCTAAGTTAAATTTTCTCCAGGTTTTCATATTGAAATAGTTCATTTCATTGGTTTTCCTAAGTCATCATATTGTGGTGTTATTTATTTTCCACTGCTTTGTTTGATATGATTTATTATTGTTTAACTTAGATTTGAATAATTAATCTAAGTAATCACTTGTCTAATATATTTTGTTAAATAATTTGCTTTAAGGAATCAAAATGAACAAACAATTTCAATTATTTTGTTTTCAAGTTTGGATGGAGAAGAGAGGATATAATAGGGAAGTGCGAGGAGTGGAGAAAAGGGAAGATATCCCTCCTTTATATTTTGACATTTTAAAAATTGTAATGGATGAGAAGGAAGTAGATACTAGATATCCCTGCCTTTATTAAATTAAGAGTGATTATAGGAACTAATTAGTAGTATACAATTATATATTTAACCTTTACAAACTGACTTGTGACCAATCAGTCAACCACTAGAAAATAACTTTGGGATTCATTTGTTGTATTAGTGAAGTGATATGAATTATATTATTGTCACATTAGTTTCTAAACATAAATTATGTAATAAAATTTGTAATAAATTTAACATTTTCCTTTAATTAGTTATGGGATGGAAATGAAAGAAAATAATAATGTACAAATAAATAGATAAATATGTCATTCCTCTATTAACTTCCATAATTAAAAAATATTGTGGGATAAAATAGAAAGTATGTAAAAATTAATTAAACTAAAATCCCTTCAAATCCAAACCCACTCAAATCCTTTCTTCTCCCTTGTTCGATTTGATTGATGTTCTCCTCGTCTTTTTTATTTTTTAATCTTTATTGTTTACTCCACCTGCCACGTGAAAGCTAGGCCTTTTGTTTTTCTTTAGGTTTTTCCTTTTAAGTGTCAAAATTAGTGTCACATGAGTTGCTTACTTAGAAGTTTACTTCTTTCTACCTCTCTTGTGTGTATATTTATTTATCAAAAAAAAGAAGAAAAAAAATTCTCCATTTTTGCTTCACATGTATGTTTTTTTCCTATTTTCCTCATATATATATATATATGAGATAGGTTCAAGTTACACATGGGATAACTCTTGTAAAGTTACACATTTTTTTTATTAAAGATTTTTAAAAGATTTAACAGTTGAAAAAACATCATTAAATGTTATTCCTTTTCCCCTCATTACCTAATTAATACTATAATTTTTTTTCTCTCTTGCCATTTTTTTTTTTCCTTTTTCTTTTCACCCATAGAGCACAATATCATTTTTTTTTCTAGCCTTTAAAGAGCACTATATAGTTTTGGTGTGGGTAGAAACTTCAATATGAGTTTTGAATTTGAGATGTATTGTTACTTTTGTAAGAGACTTTGCTTTATTTCTATGGCCAACAAGCAGCACATGCGTAGACTTTGCATGCTGGTATGAGTTTTAAATACACTATATTATTTAAAAAATCATACTAAACTTCCTGCTGTGCGTCTGTGCCCACAATGAAACTATGAGATGGGTTATAATAACCTAAAAGAAATAAATACAAGAAGCCCACTGATATTTATATAACCTGTAAAAAAAGGAAAGAGGGAAGTGCAAGAGGTTTAATTTAGCAGAAAAAAAAAAGATGATAAAACATGGACACGACTTCGATTCCGCTGTTAAAAGCAATGAAAGAAAAGTTCAATGTTTTCTCATTCTCAATACTTACTAAGAAAGTTGCTTAGAAGAAGAAGAATGGCTAGATTTGGAGGGTGGAGAGACTCATTTAATGCTTCATCACTTATTTTTAGAAAAATAATGAGATGGCTAATAGTGTGTTTTTTTAATCATTGGATTTAATAAAAATCAATGGTCTAAAAAAGGTATAACTTTTACAAAATTACACCAGGTGTAACTTGAACGCATATCTCTCTCTCTCTCTCTCTCTCTCTCTCTCTCTCTCTCTCTCTCTCTCTCTCTCTCTCTCTCTCTCTCTTATGCCGATCAAAATGGCAGTGCATAAACCAAACTCCTATCATCACAAAACATAAACAACAACATCATCATCATTGTAGTAGTAGTATTAATAGTGTAAGAGGCAAAGATTCCATTCTAAGCATTGGTCAGAATACAAGATTGACACGTGATCAGATATGTATTGTATCTAATATTCTAATGTACTGAACACAAGTTAAACCTTAATATCCCGAATACTTAACGGAATCCAAAATTGACACATATTCAATTCTGAACACGTTCACATTTTGTGTTCCAATGCACTGGACACAAATTGAACCTTAAATGCGAGTTATTTAAAAAGAAAAAAACAAAGAAAAAGAAGAAGAAAAAGAAGAAGAAAATAGTTTTAGTAGTTTGACAAACCAGGATTGTTGGCCGTGAATCTAATGGCAGTCCAGCCATCTAGGGGAACATCAATGGTGTTCATAAGAGGAGGGTCAACAAGATTATATCCCAAAGGGTCCTTATCCTTGTCAAAGTTTCCAAGACCCATTCCAATCACATAGAAACTGAATCCATGGAGATGCATGGGATGATCATTCCCACCCACCAAAGTTGTGCCTTGAAAAACAAGTTCCACAGTCGTGTTATACTTCAGTATCTTAACCTTGGTCCCGTGTCTAGGTGTCTCAAGGTACAATGGCAAGTCCTCAGCTGTGAAATTAAATAAATATGGTGGGAATTTGGAAAATTAGTACCAAATACCCCATTGACATGACGATAATAAGCTTGTAATATATCGATGGATGGGTCCACAAAGCTTATGTTATTGACACTAGTGGCTAGTCGTGTCCCATTAGGCCCTGCACATGAATTGTTAGGACATGGGAATGTGTTGACTGAGATTACAAAATATAAATGTTTGGTTATGTTTATTGGGACATTGATTGGATGATTTTCATCGACTAAGCTTCTGAGGCTACTTGTGAAACTAATTGAGGCATTGGTATTATTAAAGTAAGGAAGATTATTAGGTAGGGAAGGAGGTGAAGATGGGGTATAGTTTCCATTGTATTCGAGAATAGCAGTGGTGGTGGTGTTATCATAAGCAACACCAGGTGCGGCAGAGTATGCTCTAGCAGCCATGTAATAGTGGTCAGATTTCTGGTTCGCCTTTAGCAAAATATCAATGGTTTGGCCAGGGGATATTGTGACATAACTTGATTCCAATGGCTTGGTGTAGCTACCATCTGTTCCCACAACAGTGACATTGTGTTTGGCAATGGCGAAAAAGAGAATATCCATCACGGCAGCATTGATAAGGCGGAGGAGATAAGTCTTTCCATGATCAACCTTTAACTTGAATGTGTCTGCAAGTAGTGAATTGCATTAGTAGACTAACACTTCAGTTAAAGAGAGAAAACAGAAGAAGAGAGTTTATAGACACAACTTTTGTACTACAATCTTTATTGCTCATTTAAAATGGTGATTGTGAGTGATATATGAATTAATATTAAGGTATATGTGAAAGTAATTGTTCACTATTCACAATCGACCATTTGTAACAAAAATTGTGATAAATAGTATAGTTCTAAAAGAATTGATTAAAAAAAAAGTATCATTGGATAAAAACTTAGTAACTTGACAACTGATTATTGTCCTTCTAAGAAGGGTGATTCTTTTTTCCTTTCTTAGGGCTAAGACGATGACTTAATTATTCTTACCATCTTTAAGTATTACCGCCACTTGCATCTGATTGGGTTAAAGTTCACCGAGTCTTGCTACTACTATTTGAACTATGACATTTACCACTTGCAAGTAATTTCCTCAATAAGTCTAAGTATCAAATGTTATTATTTATCAATTTAAAATATATGGATCATAAATCAATGAGCCTTAATCCTTAAAAAAAGTTATTCATTTTTCATATAAAAGCTAATTATATTTAAATTAACTAAGTGGCACTAATACTAATTAAGACACCTTAATATTGAGTAAAAAAAACTACTCAATGTAATAAACCCCTCACACATTACAAACATATATTAAATCAAATCCGTTCTATTTTTTGTTGTTGTTTTCTTACTGAGTTATCAACTACTCCATGCTTTAAATGCTAAAAAAATTTACTAAGAAAAAACCATACTGGGGTTTGAACAATAATGGATAAGAAATATATGATGATAAGTATTAATTTGAAAATTCGTTAAATAATTAAATTCATAATTTTCCTAACCATTTAAGTTTTTAAGTCAATTGATAATTTATCATTAGCAATCAAAACATGATTAAGAGTTTGTTAGGGAGTGCTTTAGGCCAAGGCCAACAATAGGAGTGACAATTTTTATCTATATCTATGAACCTACTTATTACCCACCTAATTTGAATAAGTCTTAACTCAACTCATTTTAACTTTTGGGTTAAATGGGTAAAGACCCATATGGGTTATTTAGTTAGGCCCAACATAACTTGACATTAGTCTTTTATTCTATAGAGTTATAACTTTGAAATTAATTAAGCCACTTACTTAACCTTAATTATAATTTTGGTGAAGAGGTTTGGACCTAAGGACGAATCGATAGAGGTTCAAAAATCAAAATTCCAGTCATTATGCTTATTAGTTCATGTATAAAAGGAAATAAGGTTAATCATGAGCAAGCTTAAGCCCGTTTGAAAAACTAATAAACCAAAGCCCATTATATGGTCCAGGTCTAGCTTGCTGGTGATAAGACCATGCTTTAATAAAAACTGATCACCGTGTACATTTTAATGTTCAACCCTACTTGGACTAGGATATATACTGTCAAAACATCGTTTCCTACTTCATTTTTTTCTTGGAAGTGTGTTTATCTTCTTACCGGTACCCTTCAATCTTCCTCCCTTTTTATTCTAATTAGTAACGCCAATCTTAGAAGCATTTGGTAGAAAATAAATGATTATAAACATTCTATACATATAAAACTGTAGGAATCTATGACCTGGTTTTGAGCACGGATAAAGAACGCCAGGTTGTCCATTGATAGTGTAAGCATCAGAAACATTAGGGGCTCCTCCAGTAAAAATAGTTTCATCATAAATTGCCAATATGTCTTGCTTCCACCACTCTCCTGCATAATCAAAGATTTCCAGTCACATCAAAAATATTTTTCTGGTCAAATTTTTTAACATTTTCTGTAGTTTTAAGACGTTGCACATACAGCTTGACTCTTCAAATTTGAAAGACAAAAAAAAAAAAAAAAAAAAAAAAACNTCTCTCTCTCTCTCTCTCTCTCTCTCTCTCTCTCTCTCTCTCTCTTCTCTATATATATATATGGGAAGATAGTGTGGAAGATTGATTAACAAAATTACAAAGCAATATCAATAGTATATAAGTAAAACAAGATATGCTCAGATTAATTTATAAGTAAAATAGACAAGTGCAAAAGCGTATAAAATTAAGGATTACGTAAAACTTATCACTGAGGCATGAAACTAAATTCGCTGTCCTTAAGTAGTGATTTTGCATCTACTGTAATCAATTGGTATTGCTTAATCACATGGCTTTATTAAATTGCATATACTCAATGTATACCATATACTATGAGAACAAATAAATTACTTCTTCCACAACAATTTCATTATTTTCCTCCACAAATTGTTGTGGAAGCAACAGTGATTCTCATGGCAATAATTCCACAAATTATAATTATAAACAATAATATATACTACAGACATATCGAACAAAGAGCACGGTGAAAACAAACAAACAAATGAATGAATGGACTGGCCCAATTCATAAATTCTTATGCTTCCCCTATCATTTGATGTAACTACTCATGAGGAATGAACCAACATGGTATTTGGAGCTTGCAGCTAACTTCAACAGGGTGGCATGTCTAGTGGTGGTGGTAAAATATGCGCTTTTCGACCTTTCCCATTTTTCACTACAAATGCCATGTCCATGCCCCATGTCATATGCCGATCAAAATGGCAGTGCATAAACCAAACTCCTATCATCACAAAACATAAACAACAACATCATCATCATTGTAGTAGTAGTATTAATAGTGTAAGAGGCAAAGATTCCATTCTAAGCATTGGTCAGAATACAAGATTGACACGTGATCAGATATGTATTGTATCTAATATTCTAATGTACTGAACACAAGTTAAACCTTAATATCCCGAATACTTAACGGAATCCAAAATTGACACATATTCAATTCTGAACACGTTCACATTTTGTGTTCCAATGCACTGGACACAAATTGAACCTTAAATGCGAGTTATTTAAAAAGAAAAAAACAAAGAAAAAGAAGAAGAAAAAGAAGAAGAAAATAGTTTTAGTAGTTTGACAAACCAGGATTGTTGGCCGTGAATCTAATGGCAGTCCAGCCATCTAGGGGAACATCAATGGTGTTCATAAGAGGAGGGTCAACAAGATTATATCCCAAAGGGTCCTTATCCTTGTCAAAGTTTCCAAGACCCATTCCAATCACATAGAAACTGAATCCATGGAGATGCATGGGATGATCATTCCCACCCACCAAAGTTGTGCCTTGAAAAACAAGTTCCACAGTCGTGTTATACTTCAGTATCTTAACCTTGGTCCCGTGT
Source organism: Quercus suber (assembly GCF_002906115.3). Classification (NCBI taxonomy): domain Eukaryota; kingdom Viridiplantae; phylum Streptophyta; class Magnoliopsida; order Fagales; family Fagaceae; genus Quercus; species Quercus suber. The sequence goes on from NW_027070004.1 coordinate 85,634, forward strand.
CTAGGTGTCTCAAGGTACAATGGCAAGTCCTCAGCTGTGAAATTAAATAAATATGGTGGGAATTTGGAAAATTAGTACCAAATACCCCATTGACATGACGATAATAAGCTTGTAATATATCGATGGATGGGTCCACAAAGCTTATGTTATTGACACTAGTGGCTAGTCGTGTCCCATTAGGCCCTGCACATGAATTGTTAGGACATGGGAATGTGTTGACTGAGATTACAAAATATAAATGTTTGGTTATGTTTATTGGGACATTGATTGGATGATTTTCATCGACTAAGCTTCTGAGGCTACTTGTGAAACTAATTGAGGCATTGGTATTATTAAAGTAAGGAAGATTATTAGGTAGGGAAGGAGGTGAAGATGGGGTATAGTTTCCATTGTATTCGAGAATAGCAGTGGTGGTGGTGTTATCATAAGCAACACCAGGTGCGGCAGAGTATGCTCTAGCAGCCATGTAATAGTGGTCAGATTTCTGGTTCGCCTTTAGCAAAATATCAATGGTTTGGCCAGGGGATATTGTGACATAACTTGATTCCAATGGCTTGGTGTAGCTACCATCTGTTCCCACAACAGTGACATTGTGTTTGGCAATGGCGAAAAAGAGAATATCCATCACGGCAGCATTGATAAGGCGGAGGAGATAAGTCTTTCCATGATCAACCTTTAACTTGAATGTGTCTGCAAGTAGTGAATTGCATTAGTAGACTAACACTTCAGTTAAAGAGAGAAAACAGAAGAAGAGAGTTTATAGACACAACTTTTGTACTACAATCTTTATTGCTCATTTAAAATGGTGATTGTGAGTGATATATGAATTAATATTAAGGTATATGTGAAAGTAATTGTTCACTATTCACAATCGACCATTTGTAACAAAAATTGTGATAAATAGTATAGTTCTAAAAGAATTGATTAAAAAAAAAAGTATCATTGGATAAAAACTTAGTAACTTGACAACTGATTATTGTCCTTCTAAGAAGGGTGATTCTTTTTTCCTTTCTTAGGGCTAAGACGATGACTTAATTATTCTTACCATCTTTAAGTATTACCGCCACTTGCATCTGATTGGGTTAAAGTTCACCGAGTCTTGCTACTACTATTTGAACTATGACATTTACCACTTGCAAGTAATTTCCTCAATAAGTCTAAGTATCAAATGTTATTATTTATCAATTTAAAATATATGGATCATAAATCAATGAGCCTTAATCCTTAAAAAAAGTTATTCATTTTTCATATAAAAGCTAATTATATTTAAATTAACTAAGTGGCACTAATACTAATTAAGACACCTTAATATTGAGTAAAAAAAACTACTCAATGTAATAAACCCCTCACACATTACAAACATATATTAAATCAAATCCGTTCTATTTTTTGTTGTTGTTTTCTTACTGAGTTATCAACTACTCCATGCTTTAAATGCTAAAAAAATTTACTAAGAAAAAACCATACTGGGGTTTGAACAATAATGGATAAGAAATATATGATGATAAGTATTAATTTGAAAATTCGTTAAATAATTAAATTCATAATTTTCCTAACCATTTAAGTTTTTAAGTCAATTGATAATTTATCATTAGCAATCAAAACATGATTAAGAGTTTGTTAGGGAGTGCTTTAGGCCAAGGCCAACAATAGGAGTGACAATTTTTATCTATATCTATGAACCTACTTATTACCCACCTAATTTGAATAAGTCTTAACTCAACTCATTTTAACTTTTGGGTTAAATGGGTAAAGAAAAAAAAAAAAAAAAAAAAGTCCCAATCATTGAGAAGGCTAATTTTATAATACCAAATATGATTGGAACCTCTGCATGAGGAAGAGGGAAAGGATATTTGGTTCCCTTCTTGGGATGAATGATTATTGCACCATGAACCGTTGCTCGCCACCACTCACTGTGAGCATGCCACCATAGGGTTCCTTCTTCTGAGGAAAATATAATCTTTTGCCTAAACCTTCCACCTGGTTGTATGGGGCATTGTGTAATGTATTCAGGGCCATCTGACCATGGATTTCTTGGTTGTTTTACTCCATGCCTTTAAAATTGTAAATTAATATTATCATATACGCATAGTTAGCAGTTTCTTGTATATTTGGATTTCTTTTGTCAAAAAAAAAGTGCACGGATCAGAATGATACCAATGAATAGTTATGTTAAAATTGCCCTGATTATGGACATCAACAAAGATAGTATCTCCTTTTTGAACATGTAGTGTTGGTCCTGGAAACTGACCATTTATTGTCAAGATGTTCTTTGTGCCGCACAGTCTCGTGTATGGAGTTTCTTTTACCTACAATCCAAAGTTTACACACATAGATGCTATAACTCATAACAAAGCATGTGAACACATTAATAGGTATACAACTACGTACATGCATGCAGTGTGTGTACGTAGATATATCTCTATTCATGATGTAGAAAATCAAACAATTGCATTTCATAAAATGAATAGTGAAATTTTTTCTTATTAGTTACTTACCACAAAAGTATGATGAACATAAGCTTGGCAATGAATGGCACCGACAATTAAGACTAGCCAACTCAAAAATTTTAGGTTCAACCACATTTTTTTTTTTGTGGGAGCGGTGGGAGTGGGTGATGGAAACTTTTTTATTTTTCTTTTCAGTCTTGTAGTTTTTTAGGGAATTCCCTAGGTACCGTTTATATAGATAGACATGAGGCTGACAGGAAACGTGATTAACTTTAGTGGTGAAGGTGGCGTTGGACCATTTAGATGCTTAACTAATTGTACACTTTAACTTCAAAAATTTAGGAGTACAACTAATTTTATACCCATTTTCATAGTTATATTAGATATGATTTATTGTGAATGGTGAAAAAAAAAAAGATCGATTAATGTGAAAGTAATAAATAACCAATCACAGTTTGTTATATGTATAGGATAATTATGAAAATAAATATGAAATTGGTTGTGGTTTGAGAATAACGTTCAGAGAAGCAAACATCTTTTCATTTTCAATTTCAATTTATCAAATAGGATATGACATATAGGCAGTTTTTCTTCTCAATTGTTTGTTTTTAGTTTAGTTTATTGTTTAACTTAAATTATTCCAGCTTTCAAGTATATCTTGGTCCTTGGCCCCAGAAATAATTGAACAATGATAGGGTAACGGTACAGGTTCATGATGACTTGTTTCTCAAAAAAAAAAAAAGCTTATGATGACTTGTATTTTCCATGAGATTTTCATTCTCTTCAAGATCAAGTTAAAGATTATACTGTTGACAACAACAACAATGGGTATTTTTTGTTTTGTTTTGTTTTATTTTGCTTTAACGTTATCGCATCTTCTAAAAGATTTTTTTTTTTAATAGAAATATTTCGCTTTAATTTCAAGTTGATTTTAGAATTGGCAAACTAATTAATATTATAACTTTGCTTCTAGCTTTGAAACTACGTTTTTTTTATATGGATTGACGTTGTCATGCTCCACATGAAATGTTGCTCAAAAGTTAGAACTTAGAAGTCTTTTGGAACGTGGAAAAGTTTTGTTACTCAAAAATCTAAAGTGATCCATTTGGAATTGAAAGCTTAAATAGTGTGAAACATTATAGCCAATTTAGACTCCCAATTTTAAATTATGGCTTAGTTGCTTTTACTCTAACTTAATTAAGTACGTAATAAGAGTAAATAATATGCAATTGAAAGCTTAAATAGTGTAAAACATTATAGCTTGTTTAGACCCCCAATTTTAAACTTATGACTAAATTCTTTTACTCTAACTTATCTAAATGTAGAATAAGAGTAAATGATATATAATAACCGGAACTACTTTCTAAGCCATAACCACAAGCCAGCAATTAACAAATATAAAACTTAAAGAGTAAGGAAAGAGAGATGCAAACACAAGATAACACCGAAACGTGTTATCGAAAAGGAAACCGAAGAAATTGGCAAAAAACCTCTTCGCAACCCTCTAAGTTGAAATGATCTACGAATAAGTTGGAGTACAAGGATACCAAAAAGACATTCCAAGCCTAATCTACCCAAAGTACTTGAGCCCTTCGAGCTCTAGCTAACAACGGACTTCTTGAAGTCTTATCTTCATTAGCTTCCTGGATTCCGTAATAACGCCTGATTGCATCGCTAAGCCTCATCAGCTTCTTTTGGGAAATCTCAAATGCTTTCCACTCTAAAAAACACTCTCTACACTTTGAATATGTGTGAGTTGTGTTTGGGTACAAATCTCCTTTCAAGATATAACAATGGAAGAGGGAAAAGAGAAGAGACTACAAGGATTTCTCTATTGAGGATGAGTAGCTCTCTTTAACCAGTTGGGTGTGTTGTAGAAATCTCTCTAGGGTTTTCTTCTGAATAGCTTCCTTACACTTTTGTGGGTAATGAGGGTATATATAGTATGGGTGAAGGGTAGGAAACTCAAACTTAAAATCATCTAGGCAGTGAGTTTCGCGGGTCACTTGTGACTTGGCCTGAGTCGCGAAGTGACTTGTGACTTGACTCTTCAGCTTTCAACATGTGCTTCTCATGTGACTTTCGTGGGTTGCACCACTCGCGAGCCAAGTTGCGAGATCAACTTCTTGACCAATTTTCACCAACTTAATACTAAACCCAATACAATAAAATCCCATAAAATACAAGGAAATAAATTAATGCAATTACAATACTTCTTGTCATGGAATAAGCCAACATAAATGTTATATGAAAAATCACAACTTAATAGCAATAAAATTGGAACACTACTCTAAGGTATAAGCAAGCACAATAAACAATAAATGTAAAGCTTAAAGAGTAGGGAAGAGAGAAACAAATACAAGATAATACCGAGACTTGTTATCGAAGAGGAAACTAAATAATTCAACGAAAAACCTCTCCGCGACTCTCCAAATCAAAATCAATCCACTAGTGAATAAGTTAGAGTATATGAATATCAAAAAGACTTTCCAAGCTTAATCTATAAAATGTACTTGAACTCTCCAAATTCTTGCTACCAACGGGCTTTATGGAGCCATGTCTTCACTAGTCGTTTGGAACTTTGGATATGCAATTAGCTCGAAATTGCATCCATCACTCAATGGATTCTTCCAATACTTCCCATATGCACCAAAACTTATCTCAACATTCATAATGATTGAAGTAAGTGTTTAGGCTAAGAAACTCTCAAGGATGTGTAGATGGAGAGGTAAAAATAAAGGAAAATTTAGTGAAAATGGTGTAGAAGATTATGGGCAAACAATCTCTGACTTTCAAGTGTTTGGCTAGGGTTTTCTCTCTCAAAAGTTTCTTGAAAAAAATCCTTGTTACAATTTCGTGGGTAATGAGGGTTTATATAGTATTGGTAAAGGTATGTGAAAAGGCATACTCAAAATCATCAGGCAGGGAATTTCGTGGGTCACTTGCGACTTGGCTTGAGTCGTGAAGTGACTCGCAAAATCCAATTTAGCAAAGACTTTTCAAATTCCAACATGGGTTTCCCACGTGACCTTTTTGCAGGTTGGCACTCACGAGCTAGTCGTAGATTCTTTATCTTCACAGAATCTTCACCAATCTCTCATGCATAACCCTTACATTAAATCCCACAAAAATACATGGAAATGATTGAACAGAATTACAATCAAATTTGACATGGAATTAAAGCCAACATAAAACATAGTTGAAAATCACAACTTTACAATCTCTCCCTCTAGCTATTTTGTGACAAAACTCTAAACAAACTCTAGACTTAACAGAGGCAAAACTCATTCACACCTAAATTTAAAACCTATGAACCACTTGAACCATATACACTTGTATCCTAAAACACTTGCCCATAAGAAATAGATTCATTAAGTTCGAGACAGGTAGAATACAAGGCATGTATATAGAGTAAGTAGAATGCGATCAAGTAAAAGCAAATGAGATATGAACATATAACATGACTAGATCAAACATGAACAGTCATTAAGAAATGACCACTGTCAACTCCCGCCCTTGATCGGAGCAAAAAACTGCCGTTGTTAGGCCTTTGTTTGACCACCCGCCGTGGCGATGCTCCCGCGTGCGCTGGGTCCGTTGGAGGCCCCCTTCTCGATTGATTGTGTGCGTGTGGTTCGTGCAGTGCTTTGGGTGCTCTCTCTCTCGGTGGAGGAAGGTATTTGTCTACATTTGGAAGTGTGATAGGACTCTTAGCCAAATTTTAAGGGAGTTACCAAAGGTAAGTGAAGTCATCACCAATCATTGGATTTTTCTAAGGTGTGATTGGTCACCTGTTTCTAGTTGATTTTATTACTGATCCTAGGCTAAGAAAAAGGGCATTTTTCCTAATCTAACGTAGATGGTAAAAAATCTTGATTCTTGAGTCTGGAAATTTAGTTACGTGTGGGGAAGGTGTTAGGCACCCTACAATGCCTGTCCAAGGATAGTCCTTTGTTTTGATAAAACTTTAATTTTTGGAGATTGACAATAAAAACATGATTTTGACATTAACTTTCGGGGCTTTGCATGCATGGGGACTTTGAGGTTTGGCTTTTGAATGGGTGTGGTCTCAATCTATGCTTTCCTAAGGTATTCGGACAAAGTACCATATTTCTGTGGTGAAAATCCGGTGACATGTCACCTTACTTTCACGGCGGAAATTAGGCATTGCATTGCCTTAGGTGACATGGATTGTGACAATCACATCGGAAGGGGTGAGCAGGTATATATATACACACACACACACACACATATGCATCATGTACAATGCTAGCACACAGAGTAGGAAAGTAAATGCCTACATCCTTAGAGCATGGCCCAAAATATAGGTGTAGGAAAGTAAACAGGAGTCGCCATACTCTAGAGATGAGGACGAATGGTACACGAGATGATATACCTAATACAACCCATCTAAGAAAGAAATGAGGAAGGAAGGGGGTTTAAAAGAGTACATCACCAAATGGGAGAGGCTAGACCCCTAAATCTACTAAACATTGTCGTTTGGCTTATATCTACATGCTTGCACCCTCGCCCTTTTTGCTTGCGCCTGGGAGACCATGCCCTAACTCTATGTGTCCTTGCTCTATGTGTGTACATGCAAAGGCAAAGACAAGAAACTAGTAGACAAGCAATGGAAGGAAGAAGATGCAAAGAACATGTGAAAGAGGCATAAAGCAGATAAGCGTGATAAACATGGCAAGCATAGTAGCAAGAAAGCAAGCAAACAAGTGGGAAGCCAAACAAGCAAGAAAGCAAACAATAGGTGGTGTTCGCGAGGGACAAATATAGGTTTGAATCGAATGTCCATAACTTCATTGTGTTGAAGCATGGATGACACACTAGCAAGCAAGACTCATGCATGGACATGTGAGCATGTGTGTAAAGATACATAGAAAGCCAACGGGTGGCATAAACAAGCATGACAAGCATATCATTGCACGAAGCGGAAAGGGGGAAAGGTATACATGATGCAACCGGCATCATGGCGATGCGTCCCAAATGGTTACATCCGAACAATGCCTCATGGGAGTCGGATGTAACCACGTAACTAGAAACCCGCTAAGGGCGTCAAGCGTGGCAAAGCCTAGAACAAGACAAATGTAGGTTTGGATCGAATGTCCATAATTTCATTGTGTTGAAGCATGGATGACACACTAGCAAGTAAGACTCATGCATGGACATGTGAGCAAGTGTGTAAAGATGCATAGAAAGACAACGGTTGGCACAAACAAGCATGACAAGCATATCATTGCACGAAGCGGAAAGGGGGAAAGGTATACATGATGCAATTGGCATCATGGCGATGTGTCCCAAATGGTTACATCCGAACAATGCCTCATGGGTGTCGGATGTAACCACACAACCAGAAACCCGCTAAGGGCATCAAGCGTGGCAAAGCCTAGAACAAGAGAGGCTAGCACAAGCATAAAGCATAGAAGCAAGCAAGCATAGACATGCAAATTGGGGTGATTCAAACCCTTTTATGTGGGCCTTGGTGTATGGCCAATGACAAAGACCATAGTGTCTAAATCGGGTCCTAACCATTAGGCCAAAACACAAGAAAATGCGATAAAAGGAACAAAAGGGTTACAATAGCACATGACATGACAAACAAGGTCTAGGCCTAAGCACATAAACATGGCATGGAGAGCACAAGAACATGGAAGATAGTATAAAGCATGTAGAGAGCATAGATCTGAGCACACAAGCACGAGAAAACATAGATCTAGACACATAGGCATTGAAACATGCATGTAAACATGTAGATTTAAGCAAAGCATAACCATAGACATGATATCAAGCATGTGGGCATGTAAACCTAATATCAACATAGAACAAAAAGCGGAACAAAACATAGGAAAGCATGGCATAAAGCATAAAGCATGTAGATCTAAACATAGGAGCATGTAAGCATGTAGATCTAAGCATTAAATATGGCATAAGGCGCAAAAAGCAAGGAGATTTAGGCTAGAAGCACAAATAAAGCAAGAAACATGCTATAGAAAGCAATAAATCATGTTATTCAAGCAAAAAGACCAAGATAAATGCTAGAAAAAGATTTAGAAAGTTAGGGTGTGGATAGTAGCTAAAAACCTACATCCACACCCTAAAAACCTACATCCACACCCTTAAACCCCAAATCCAAGTTGTAGAACTAAGGAGAAGAAGATTGGATATAAGAACAATACATTGTATTTTTGATGAAGAAGGAAGAATCAAGAGACTTTGATATGTTTTTTGCATTTGAAGGAGGGAAGAAAGGTTTAGAATTCATCCAGGCAGAGTGTAGGACCAAGGGAGTCTCTTTTTTTTGGTCTGGAGGGTGCCTGGGCCTTTTATAGCCCTGGCACACTTTACGAAATGGGGCCGCCACCTTCAAATGGCCACAGATTGGGTTGGTCTTGAACTCCTTGGTAAAATTTTGATTTCCTGTTTCTGAAAAGGTATGGAACTTAAAAATTCAACAGACAGATCAAAAGTTATGGCTCTCGGAAGTTAGTGGTGCATCGATTAGTGTGTTCTCCCGGTTTTCGTGATATCTCGGCCGTTCTAACTCCGATTTCGACCCATGAATAGTTGTTGAATTGAGAATTTGATAATCTTCACGATGACATTGTTTCAACCTGTTCTGACGGCCTGATCAAATTAGGGTTTCTGGGGCCTACTGGGAGTCAACTCCAAGTCAACTAGGTCAAAGTTGCCAAAAATATCCGAGAAGCTAGAGTTTGGTATAAAACTATGATAAGTGTTGTTTTGTGAGAATTTTGACCTCGCTTGACCTTTGGTCAACCCTAAGTTGACCAGGGGCATTTTCTTCATTTTAGCTGAAAAAAGGCACTTTGTTTGTTCCGGTGTCCGAACAGGTTGCACCACATCATTTTGGATGTTCTCGCAGCCCCATGGAGAGAAAATAACATTTTTGGATTTTTTGAGGTTCGACACGCAAATCGAGGGTAAAGAAAATACGGTATCAACAACCATAATGAACATTTAACAAGTAAATGAACATCCGGACATTTAAGCAATTAAGAGCAGTGCGAAAATTAATTGTATGTCCAACAAGCACATGATGCATTGCATTAGTAGTGAATTGCATTAGTAGACTAACATTTTAGCCAAAAAGAAAAAACAGAAGAAGAGAGTTTATAGACTTAACTTATGTACCATAATCTTTTTTGCTACTTAAAAACGGTGATTATGATCATGATATATGGATTAATATTAAAGTATATCTGAAAGTAATTGTTCACTATTCACAATTGACCATTTGTAACAAAAATTGTGATAGAGAGTATAGTCCTAAAAAAATTGATAAAAAAAGAGAGAGTATCATTTGATATAAACTTAGTAACTTGACAATCGATTATTGCCTTTCTAAGAAGGATGAATTTTTTCTTTCTTTGTTAGGGCTAAGACGGACTTTATTATTCTAACCATCTTTAAGTTACCGCCACTTGCATCTTATTGGGTTAAAGTTCACCGAGTCTTGGTACTACTGTTTGAACTATGACATTTACCAATTGTACTAAGTAATTTCCTCAATAAGTCTAAGTATCGTATCAAATGTTATTATTTATCAATTTAAAATATATGGATTATAAATCAATGAGCCTTAATCCTTGAAAAAAGTTAATCATTTTTCATTAAAAAAAAGTTACTTACATTTAAATTAACTAAGTGGCGCTAATACTAATTAAATTTCCTTAATTTTGAGTTAAAAAAAAAAAAAACTACTCAATGTAATAAACCCCTCACATATTACAAATATATATTAAATCAAATCTGTGCTATTTTTTCGTTGTTTTTTTTTACTGAATGATCAACTACTCCATGCTTTAGGTGCTAAAAAAATTTGTTGTATATATAGGCATATATAAGGATAGGTTGTAATAATGATGTTTGAGTTTGGAGAATATGGTTTTATAAAGTGAAAATTTAAGTTCTGGAATTTTCTAAGTGAAAATTCGAAAATTTGAATTTTCTGAAATTTTTTACAGAATTTTCTAGTGACTGTTCAGAAAGGTTGAAAAGGTTTCAATATTTGTTGACCATTTTATGAAAAAATAACTAACTCTCCATATGTGCCTATTCATGATGAAACATACATGCTTTTTCATGAATAAAGACTTATATATTCACTTGAAAAATAACTAAATTTCTGTACATGCCTTTTCATGAAACATACATGTCTTTTCATAAATAGAGGCTTATGTTCACTTGAAAAATAACTAACTCTCCATACGTGCCTTTTCATGAAATATAACTCTATGGGTATAAATAGAGACTTATATTCACTTGAAAAATAACACAAGAAACACAAGAAATTCTGTGGTCATTCTCCAGAATTGCTATTTATAGAACCCAACATCTTGGTTGTATTTTGGGGACAAATTTGCGATAATCCTTTAGCAACAAAAGTGTGGGGGTAAATATTGTCTAAGGAAAATGATATAGTGTCTCCAAGTTATCTATTTTCTGTTTTTTTTTTTTGTTTGTGTTAACCTTATTCTTCCATTATTACTTTGTATAATATCCCCAACAAAATTTACTAAGAAAAAACCATATTGGGGTTTGAACAATAATGTATAAGAAATATGTTGATAAGTATTTGAAAATTGTTAAATAATTAAATTCATATTTTTCCTAACCATTTAAGTTTTTAAGTTAATTGATAATTTATCATTAGCAATCAAAACATGATTAAGAGTTTTTTTTGGGAGTATTTTAGGCCAAGGCCAACATAACTTGACTTGAATCTTTTATTCTATAGATTTATAACTTTGAAATTAATTAAGCCACTTACTTAACCTTAATTATAATTTAGGGGACAAAATTGCTAAATGCCCTTTTTGGGCAAATTAAGTAGCGTTTTGCCTTATTTCTCAAACTAATTAGGAAAATACCCCTATTTTGAAACTCGATTTTCTCAAAATTGAGTTATAAAACAAAAAAAATTCTGGGGCCCTATAGCAGCGTTTTTAAGGACCTATAATGACGTTTTCAGGACTTATAGTGACGTTTTGTAACTCGACTTCCATTAAATCGAGTTATAGGCAATTTTTAAATTTTTTTTTTACTTATAACTCGATTTCATATAAATCGAGTTACAAAATGCCACTATAGGTCCTGAAAACGTCATTATAGGCTCCTTAAAAATGCCGCTATAGGGCCTAACTCGATTTTGAGAAAATCGATTTTTAAAAGAAAAGCATTTCTCTAATTAGTTTGAAAAATATGGTAAAACACTGCTTAATTTGCCCAAAAAGGGCATTTAGCAATTTTGTCCTAATTTAGGTGAAGAGGTTTGGACCTAAGGACGAATTGATAGAGGTTCAAAAATCAAAATTCCAGTCATTATGCTTATTAATTCATGTATAAAAGGAAATAAAGTTAATCAAGAGCAAGCTTAATCCTGTTCGAAAAACAAATAAACCAAACCCCATTATATGGTCCAGGTCTAGCTTGCTGGTGATAAGACCATGCTTTAATAAAAACTAATCACCGTGTACATTTTAATGTTCAACCTCACTTGGACTAGGATATATACTGTCCAAAACATCGTTTCCTACGTCATTTTTTTCCTTGGAAGTTGGGACACTGTTTTCTATGGAATTAGTAGTGTGCTTATCTTCTTACCGGTACTCTTCAATCTTCCTCCCTTTTCATTCTAATTAGTAACGTCAATCTTAGAAGCATTTGGTTGAAAATAAATGATTATAAACATTCTATACATATAATAAAACTTTAGGAATCTTTGGCCTGGTCTTGAGCACGGATAAAGAACACCAGGTTGTCCATTGACAGTGTAAGCATCGGAAACATTAGGGGCTGCTCCAGTAAAAATAGCTTCATTATAAATTGCCAATATTTCTTGCTTCCACCACTCTCCTGCATAATCAGAGATTTCTAGTCATTTCAAAAATATTTTTCTGGTCAAATTGTGTAACATTTTCTTTACTTTTAAGTTGCACATACAGCTTGACCCTTCAAATTTGTATGGGGCATTGTGTAATGTATTCAAGACTATCTGACCATGGATATCTCGGTTATTTTAGTTCATGCCTACAAAATTGTAAATTAATATTATCATATAAAATGCATAGTTAATTAGCAGTTCCTTATATATTTCGATTTCTTCTGTCAAAACAAAAGTGCACGGATCAGAATGATACCAATGAATAGTATGTTAAAATTGCCCTGGTTAATGGTTATGGACATCAACAAAGATAGTATCTCCTTGGTGAACATGTAGTGCTGGTCCTGGAAACTGGCCATTTACTGTCAAGATGTTCTCTGTGCTGCACAGTCTCGTGTATGGAGTTTCTTTTACCTACAATCCAAAGTTTACACACATATATACTATAACTCATAACAAAGCATGTGTACATATTAATAGGCATACAACTACGTACATGCATGCAGTGTGTGTACGTACAGATATCTCTATTCATGATGTAGAAAATCAAACAATTACATTTCATGAAATGAATAGTGAAATTTTATCGTATTAGTTACTTACCACAAAAGTATGATAAACATAAGCTTGGCAATGAATGGCACCGACAATTAAGACTAGCGAACTTAAAAATTTTAGGTTCAACCACATTTTTGTTTTTTTTTGTTTTTTTTTGGTAGCGGTGGGAGTGGGTGATGGAAACCTTTTTAGTTTTCTTCTCAGTCTTGTAGTTTTTTAGTGAATTCCTTAGCTAGGTACCATTTATATAGAGACATGAGGCTAACAGGAAACATGATTAACTTTACTGGTGAAGGTGGCATGGGACCATTTAGATGCTTAACTAACTGTACACTTAACTTCAAAAATTTTAGAAGTACAACCAATTCTATACCTATTTTCACAGCTATATTGATATGACTATTGTGAATGGTGGGAAAAAAAGGGTCAATCAATGTGAATGTAATAAATAACCCATCACAATTTGTCATATGTATAGGATATATAGTTGTGAAAATAAGTATGAAATTAGTTGTGATTTTAGAATAACGTTTATAGAAGCAAACATCTTTTCAATTTCAATTTTTCAGATAGGATATGACATAGAGCCATCTTTTCTTCTCAATCGTTTTTTTAGTTTAACTTATTGTATAACTTAAATTATTCTAGCTTTCAATTATATCTGGGTCCTTAGCCCAAAAAATAATTGAACAATGATAGGGTAACGGTACAGGTTGATGATGACTTGTATATTCCCATGAGATTTTCATTCTCTTCAAGATCAAGTTAAAGATATATAATACTGTTGACAACAACACAACGAGTATTTCTTTATTCTATTAAAACTGTGTTGATTTTAGAATTGGTAAACTAATTAATATTATAACTTTGCTTCTAGCTTTAAAACTATGTTTTTTTTTTTATATGGATCGACGTTGTCATGCTCCCATGAAATGTTGCTCAAAAGTTATAAGTCATTTGGGACGTGGAAAAGATTTGTTACTCAAAATCAAAAGTGAATAATTTGGAATGTTTTTTCAGATAAAAAAAGAATATATTCATTAATTTTCATTTTGAACAAAAAAAATTGCTTCCTTTGTTAGGACATATGTGAGAATTGTTAGAGACATATGTTATGTATATTGTTTAATCTCTTGGTAAAATGCACTTTACTTGTAATTGAGTAAATTTATGATGGGTTTAGTACTTCAAAGAACAAGAGTTCAAGTTTAGTATTGAAGCCATGCAAATTTGTCTAAGAAACAAGTGAAGAAGTGCTGTTTATTAAAACTCGACAGATAGCACGATAGAATCATATCTATCAAGGTTTAATTAATGTTGAAGCTCGACAACAGCTGTATCTGTCAGGAATTACGAAATTAGAATTTTTAGATTTAATTTCACGCCTATCCATGTGTATTTGTGTAAGGTTTCTTTTCTCATAACCATAGACATATATAAGGATTATTTCAAGGGCCGTCACAGAAGAAGTTACTTGGTGCAAAATGATTATACATGCATATTGTGATCAGAGTCAATTTGCTGTAGTTCATATTTCTATCTGTAGAAGTTACTGCATCTTTGTGCTAAGGGTTTTGTAACCAAGGAGCTTCTTGACCTTTCTTGTTGGATGAAACTGAAGAACTTTGCAGCTAACATCTTCCTCAAGTTGGTGTGTTAGTCATGTATTAGGATTTGTGCATCATTGGTTAGTCATGTACTAGGAGCCGTGCATTGAAATGAGAGATTGCCGCTACATTACAAGTGCAATTGGGTATTGGGATAAGGGTTCAACTGCAGGTTGATATTAGGTACTGGGTTTTTTTTTTTACTTATAACTGCTTGTTTTGATAATAATAGATTCTCGGGAGTGGTGACCTTAAATTCACTCGATGGGATTTTGCCTCAGTGGTTTTTCCCATTTGTAAATAAATCACCTGTGTTAAATTTATTTTCTGTTACATTTAACTTAGTTGGTGATTTGTTTGTGTTACCATACTTATTGCATGAAATTGAATGTAATTAATTTCACTTGGCTAATTAATTGATTAATTTCCCAAATGAGTCAATGCATTCTTGGCCTATCATCCTTTGTGTTTAGCATTTTAGTCCTTAGGAAATTTAACTCAGATTCTAACCTCACATAATTACAGTGCGTACTCATAATTATTTCTGCAACTCATTTTTTAAAATAACTCAAGCAAATTCCATATTGTTTATACGT
Organism: Quercus suber; assembly: GCF_002906115.3. Taxonomy (NCBI): domain Eukaryota; kingdom Viridiplantae; phylum Streptophyta; class Magnoliopsida; order Fagales; family Fagaceae; genus Quercus; species Quercus suber. The sequence continues at coordinate 100,761 of NW_027070004.1, forward strand.
GCAAATCCCACTTTGGAGTGCAAATGAATACTGAATTTTCTGAATATGATTTTGTGTTTGAATGAACTTATTAGGTTTATTAGTTTATTTTACTTTAAAAATGATTTATAAAAATAAAATAAAATTTAAAAATCTATACATAAGTCAAATAATCAAATAAACAAACTTATAAACCAAGCCAAACATGCTTACACTCTTTTTCTCTCCCCATTTTTTTCCTAGTGGAATAGTGTTACCTTTAATTTATAGATATTAGTGGGTTATAAAACTAGGATGGGAAACCTAGGGTATGTTTGGTAATTGCTTTTTTATCACTTTTCTGTTTTCAAGGGCTATTTTCTGTTTCCGATCATAAAAAACTTGTTTGGTAAGCTCAAAACTACTAGACAAGAGAAAACAATTTTTGTTTCTAATTTATAAAGAAAAATGAAAACAACCAAGGGGCTCTTTTCAGTTTTGTGTTTTTTTAGGCTTATGAAAACACGGGAAAAACAAGTTATTTTACAACTTTAATGAACCAGCTCTCTAGTTCGAACTGTGCAAACTTACTTTGATTTTTATTTATATTTTTTTTTTCTCTTTGCCGCTACTTTCTATTAAAATTTCCCGCACAAATCCTACTATATATTTCTTGTTTTACTAAAAACCCACTCCCTTTCTCTCTCTCCCCTCCAGTTTTATTCTTTGTGCCTCTAATTTATCTCTCTCTCTCTCTCTCTCTCTCTCTCTATTCCTAATTTTATATTTTTGTTTTCTATTAGCAGATTTGCTCAATCTTTTACAACTTTTGGTGATCCATCAATCAAAGGTACACATCTGAAATAATATTTTACTATCTATATACATAAGACCTACTTTAACTTTGAATAAACTAATGTTACAAGGACAACTAGCTTTATAGAATCCATCTTAGGGATTGATGTGATAGAATGGTACGTTTGGTTTATTTTATAGTTATATAATTGTGTTAGCACATTTGGTTTATTTTATAGGCATATAATGTTGTCCTAGTTTATATGATTCCAGTTTTATAGGCATATAATAGTGCAATCGCAGTGTGAGATTTAACAGGTGTCATATGGTTCATTTAAAAAAAAAAAAAAAAAAAACAGGTGCCGTATGAAACACAAAATATGTGAGATTTAATAGGAGCCATGAAACACAAAATATTGCAGCTTTTTTTTTTTAGAATTCTGTGACAATATCTTTCTGTATTGTAATGAATTTCTTAACAAGGTGATTTCATATAATAAGCTATCCTTGTGTAGCAACTATGCAATGGTTTAAGTTTATTCTCTTTTTCAACAGTTTATACAAATTGTATTTAAAATTTAATGTCAATATCTCCTTTTATTTATGTATTTGTTGATCTGGTAGTTTGGCATTCCTCTCTTCGTAATGTAATTGCAAGATGTTTTGGCATTTTAAAGGCACAATTTCTAGCCTTAAAAAAGATGCCCCGTTATAAACCGTGTCGACAAGGGAATGTGATGAGAGCATGTTGCATAATTCATAACTTCATTCAAATGGCAACAAGAAATGATCGCTTGTTTACTCAATTAAATATTGAAAACCTTATTGTTGAAGGTGAACATAGGAATAATTCAGGTGAGCCATCGCACACTGTTGACTTAACTGATCAAGTTGCTGAAGCTATGGCAACTTACAAGGATCAGATCGCAGGATTGATGTTAGCAAATAATAGGCATCATTAATGCCACGTTAATTTTTTTTTTTTTGGATGAAATTGATTCCCTGGCATTGATGCCACGTTGTAAACTTTAGTTATTGATTATCTTTTATAAGACTTGATTAAAGTTTCAAGATTGAATGTTATATACAAACCATTTGATTTTATAATTCCTCTAGGTGTAATTATTTTAGATACTTTGGAGGAAACGTGTTTTTGAATTAGAATAGATATAATTTTTTATAAAAAAGAAATTAACCAAACAAAACAAAATTTAACTTTTTTAGAAACAACTACCAAACAAATTTCCTGAATTTTGTTTTTGGAAAGTGTGTTTTTTCTTTCAATTAACCAAACGTGTTTTTCATTTTGAAAACAGGAAAAATTAATTTTTTTCTTTTTCCCTTGAAAACGTGAAAACAAGAAAACGAAAAATAGAAAAATGAAAATAGTTACCAAACATGGCCTTAATTTCATTAAAATTAATTATTATGATCAATTTTAGAATATCAATACTTGTTTCAAAAGATGGAAAGAGGAGAGAGAATAGAAGAAAGATGGAAGAAAGACAATTGATTTTCTCCATCATAGGTACATAGGAATGAAAAGAAAAACGTAGAAAGCAAATCCTCCAAGATTCACTTTTTGAAACCCACCCAATTTGAATGGAAACCACCCAAAAAAGAGAGGGAAAAGTCGAGTCTAAAATTCAACCTATCATGAGTCAAAATTTAGATTTTTACCCGTGACTTTAAATTCATCCTTGTTACAAATCCATCTGAACATAATAATAATAATAATAATAACATTTTGGCTAAATTACAATTTGAACCCTTTGACTTTAATCAAAATTCAATTTAGTCCTTAAATTTCATTTTTCTTTAAATTAAATCCTTTGAATTTCAAATTTATTCAATTCTGACCTCTGTTATTCTCCTCTAAAAAAGCTCTATTTAGAAATAAGAACCCGCAAAAGCATAAAAAGGTATCTCATAATGCATGAGATCTTTGTCTAAAGCATAAGTTTGGCGGTATAAAATGTAATTTTGTTGTAGATTCACTAATGAAGCTTTTTTGATGGAAATTAACAGAAAGTTTAAGTTGAATAGACTTAAAAGTTAATACTTAATTGAACGAATAAAAAGTATTAAATTAAAAAAAAAAAAAAATAGAAGTTGTACTTTATAATTTAGGGTAACATTTTTATTTCCCTTTGCCGTGGATTCCTTTTAAGTTCAAATGAAGTATGATCATATTGGAAGCAAATTTTGGATTTTTTTTTTTTTCCTTTCTGAATTGTCCCACACACAAAAGATAATAATACAAAAGATAACAGACATTTGTCATATTCCACCGAGAAGTCTTTTTTAACCTTCCAAAAGTTATCCCTATGCTCTCAATTTAATCCTTCAATTCTTTCCAATATTTGTTTAAACCCTATATTAAAATTTAGGTACATTATATTTTTTATGAATATATATATAGTACTAAGTATTATATATATATATATATATAAATAAAATTTAGTTACAAATTTGGATGAAGTTTTATGTATCCTTATCATATACATTAGATATGACAAAAAACACGTCATTTTTCTATTGTGAATTGAGGTTTAAGGTTCATATATATATATATATATAGAGAGAGAGAGAGAGAGAGAGAGAGGAACAATCATCGTATCGTAGATATCTATTATCATAATTATTGTTAGGACATATGTAAATCATGTTAGGAACGTATGTCATTTAGAATTGACTAATCCTTTGACAAAACGCACTTTACTTGTATTTGAGTAGATCTATGATGTGTTTAATACTTCAAGGAACAAGATGTACTAAGTATTATATATATATATATATAAAATAAAATTTAGTTACAAATTTGGATGAAGTTTTATGTATCCTTATCATATACATTAGATATGACAAAAAACACGTCATTTTTCTATTGTGAATTGAGGTTTAAGGTTCATATATATATATATATATAGAGAGAGAGAGAGAGAGAGAGAGAGGAACAATCATCGTATCGTAGATATCTATTATCATAATTATTGTTAGGACATATGTAAATCATGTTAGGAACGTATGTCATTTAGAATTGACTAATCCTTTGACAAAACGCACTTTACTTGTATTTGAGTAGATCTATGATGTGTTTAATACTTCAAGGAACAAGAATTCAAGTCCAAGTGTTAAAGCCATACAAATCTGTTCAAGAAACAAGTGAAAAAGTGCTGCATTTTAAAACTCGATAGCTAGCTCGATAGATTGCATCTACCAAGGTTTAAAAGGGATCTTCAGCCCGATGCTTACAGCTACTCAATAGATAACTTATCTATCGAGATTTACAAAAATTAGTTTTTTAGATCTGATTTCACAATAATCCGTGTATATTTGTTTAGGCTTTCTTTTCTCACAACCCTAAACATATATAAGGATTATTTTAAGGGTCATCACAGTTGATGCAAATTAATGCAAAAGTTTTTCACAAGCATATTGTGACCGGAGACATTTATGCCCTAATTCGCTTTCTCTTGAAGAAGCTACTGCGTTTGTATGCCGTAGGGTTTCATAACCAAGAAGTTTCATGATCTTCATTGTGTTGATGAACTGAAAAGAACTTTGCAGCAAATATCCTTCTCAAGTTGGTTGTTAGTCATGTATTTAGATATGTGTATCGATTGGTTAGTCACGTACTAGAAGCTATGCATTGAAAGGAGAGATTGTCATTACAGAACAAGTCCAGTTGGGTATTGGGGTAAGAGTTCAACTGTAGGTTGGTATAAGGTATTAGGATTTATTTACTTGTAATCGCTTGTTGTAATAATAGTGAATTCTCAAGAGTGGGGACCTTAAAATCACCCAATGGGGGTTTTGCTTCTGAAGTTTTCTCCATTCATAAACAAATCACCGTGTCAACTTTATTTTCCACTACATATTAACTTAGTTGATGATTTGTTTGTGTTACCATGCGTATTGCATGTTAATCGGATTAATTAATTAACTTGGCTAATTAATTGGTTAATTCATCACTAGGAGTCAATACATTCTTGGCCTTTCAATTATTTGTAAAAAAGAAAATATATTTAGTATATATATAGTCCCAAAAAAAAAAAATTGTATATTTAAAAAAGAAAATTTGTGTCAAACATTTTTGTAAATTGCACGAGCTACCAACTATGTATATCATGATCTATCAAGAACCTTGTAGCTTAATTGGTACATTTTCATGCACAAAGTGCTTGAAGATTTAAGAAAATTATTCGAGCTGAGAAATTAGAAACATATTGTAACTATTTTTAAAATAAAAAAAATTATATCATGTTCATACCAAGCAAGTATCAATTTGAGTGAAAAATTTAAACATAAAAGAGTAACAGTTTTAATAAAAGTACAAAACTCATCGGCCATGCTAGCCTAAGCCTTACATTCTTCATTTATAGCCCATAGCTAGGTCCTCAATTTCAAATCAAAACCTACCTGCACAAAAAGTCCTGGCCTCCCTTCGAATTATGGTCCCTAATAAGTCCACTTGCACAAAAAGTCTTGGCTTCCCTTCGAATAATGATCCCGAAAAAGTAGTAAGTCCACCGCACAAAAAAGTCTTGGCCTCCCTTTTGGAATTACCACCGGTACTTTTGCATAGTTTGCCCAAGCTAGAACCTCAATATTCAGGTAGAAGAAATTATATATTCCTATCGATAAATAATAAAACTCTAATGTTTGTTGAAAGTCCGTTACACTATCTAAGAAGGCGAAAAGTTTTTTACCACAAATTTCAAAGAGATAAGAAAAAAAAAACGCAGACCAAAGAAGTCAAACTAATTGAAGCCACATTGGATTCTAAAAAAAAAAAAAATTGAAGCTTCCTGGAATGTCTTGGTAGCCAAAGTGCAGACAGATTATGATCGAGAATAGCAATTCTAGATTTTCACATGGTACTTCTCACAATGTTGATTAATACTAGGTCTATAATGTTTTTACAATATTTTCATAATAAATTATAAGTGGTAAATTGTTATTAATTTTACTTAAACTTACCACTTACATCATTTTTTACTTAGCAATAATAACTTGCTTCTAAAGATTTGTTATAAAATTATTATGATGTTGCATTACACATACTAAATAGACTTCACAATCTCAGCCAAATAAATAAAATATATTGACGATAATAATATTGTATTCAACTATCCATGCCAAGATATAGACAAAATGATGTTATTATACGGGAATCCATTTAGTAGGTTTGAAAAAGCTCAACGTTATTGGTACTAAGTACTATCATTATTTTCATAAGAAAAAAAAAAAAAAAAAAGCTATCATTATTATTACTGTTATATTATCACGATCATCATTTTAATTGGTTCTTTTGAGTATTTTTATAAATGATATCTTGCTAAGTTATGTAACGGACTCCCTAATTTTTATATTATAAATTTTTAATAATAGGAATATGTTGTGCTGTGATCTTAGCTTGTATTCAGATGAATTTATTAACAGAAGGGGACATATTAGATAACGTGTTAATCAAATAGACTTCACAATCTCAGCCAAATAAATAAAATATATTGACGTTAATAATATTGTATTCAACTATCCATGCCGAGATATAGACAAAATGATGTTATTATACGGCAATCCATTTAGTAGGTTTGAAAAAGCTCAACGTTATTGGTACTAAGTACTATCATTATTTTCATCCCAAAAAAAAAAAAAAAATGCTATCATTATTATTACTGTTATATTATCACGATCATCATTTTAATTGGTTCTTTTGAGTATTTTTATAAATGATATGTTGCCACAAGTTATGTAACGGACTCCCTAATTTTTATATTATAAATTTTTAATAATAGGAATATGTTGTGCTGTCAAGAAAATGATCTTAGCTTGTATTCATATGAATTTATTAACAGAAGGGGACATATTAGATAACGTGTTGATCAAATGTATTTGAAAGTTATATTTCAAAATTTGTATTTTTTTAATTGTTAATTTGTTGTATATCTTTTCATGCATCTAAACTTAGCTTTGAGTATCCTTCAATCGGTTTTCTTCTAAGACTAATTGAAGAACCCATGGTATAGCAGTTGCATCAGCTATCAAGGAACACACGGAGAAATGCAGTTGGCCCAAAGCTTTAACAATGTTGCCATCAGAACTTCTAGCCACAATTGCAATGGTGGTGCCTGAGGGATTAAGAGCTGCATTAACATTATATTTTAATAATTCAATTTTTGAGAAGAAAACGAGTACGTTTTATTGAATAAGAAAACAAAATTAGCCAAAATCGGCTAGGAGAACAAAATTAACATATGGTGGAATACCCTTCATTTACACCATTAAATTTTAATAATACTTAGATATGTAGAAGACTGGTGTAACGATCCCGCCCCAACTATGTAGGTATTGTCCGCTTTGGGGCCTCATATCCCTCACGGTTTTGTTCTTCCCCAAAGCACACAGCAGTGGAGGAAAAGGTCTCCACATATTGAAGAGAGGTCATTCCTTATTTGGGTCACTACAATCCACCCCCCTTACGAGCACACGCGTTCTCGCGTGTAGGACCCACACTTCCGGCTAGGGCATGGCTCTAATATCATCTGTAACGACCATGCCCCAACTACGTAGATATTGTCCGCTTTGGGGCCTCATACCCTTCACGGTTTTGTTCTTCCCCAAAGCACACAGCAGTGGGGAAAAGGCCTCTACACCTTGAAGGGAGGTCATTCCTTATAAACACATTCTCATGTGCTACCCTAGGTGATGTGGGATTCCATGGAATGCAAGATCCCCCCCATTTTGGGTCACTACAACTGATGTTTTTAAGTATGCCTTATTTCAAAGCAGGAAAGTCTTGGCCTCAGTTCTTTTGCATATATAGTTTGCACAAACTTAGGAAGGGTCTAATAAACTTATTAGGAAGGGATCCCTTCTAATTACCACTAGTACTTTTGCATAGTTTGCCCTAACTTTGGAAGGATAGAATAAATCTAAGCTAGAACCCCAATTATCACGTATTCTTGACGTGATCGTCACTCCACAGGTACAAAATTTTTGTGGAGTGTGAGAGGGCAAAGTTCGGAGTTCAAGTCTTTATGAGGGAGTTTCACACACATACACACACACACATTTATATTAGGCTAGAGTAGAATTTATATCTTGTATAAATAAATAAAAAGAACTCTGAATGTTCAAATAGCATATAAAACACTATGAACGTTTAGACCCTCAATTACAAAATTATCAATTTAAGTTTAATGTCAAACAATATATGTGCGGAAAATGAACATAAGCTAATAACAGAATTGATAAGTAATCATAGACTCCATGTGGAGATATTTTCTGGTATTGAACACAAAAATGTCTTCCCCACAGACAGGCGCCAAACTGATGAAGTATGAATCGTCAGCCAATGCTATAGACAGAAATGATCTGATGAAGTATGAATCGTCAGCCAATTGCGTGTAGACAGAAATGATCGGCCTCCTGCAAAGTATGTACCCTCAAATGTGGTCACCGGGTGGGGTCTGCCACAACGTCTCCGATGCCAAAAGTCAGTATTAGAAATTATTTAAGAAAGAGCAATGTAGTGTATCCGAGAATTCTACAGTAACTATCTCAATGTACACATACCTCTTTCTTGGCCAGTATGGGGGCTTTATATAGGGTTGTTAGAGTCTCTGAGTCGTAGGGCAATTAAGGTGGTTCTTAACACCCCTCTGAGTAATGTTTTCTGGAGCTCATCATGGATTGTTTAATTTTGTCCCAATAGTTGTACAGCTGGTTTTTGTAACCATCCATGCATTGAATGAGATGTTTTAACTTCGTTAGTGAAGTGATGCTCGTCTCAATGCAGGCTTGTTTCGTTGGACCAAATTACCTCGTCTATGCTTGACTTCATCAGTCCCATCAACTAATACAGGTTTTTAAATGCTGAATTACCAGTAAATTGCACGAAATACAAAAAAGAGTTGATTTAATTCAACCTTACAAACTCAAACCTATTTTATTTTGTTATACTGTCAAGAAATTATATTAGCTTGTAATATTCAGATGGATTTAACACACTAAGCATGTAGAGATGGATTTTCAATTCAGTCGGAGAGGGAACAGCTATTAAAAATTCCTCCTCCTCTTGCAATTTTCATGAAAAAAAAAGAAAAAAGAAAAAAGACTATATATATATATATATAAGCTTAAGTTAATCATTTCTCTCTTCTAAGTTCTAACTTAAATATAATTAATTTTAAAATGTGGCGTCCAAAATAAAAATTCTGCTTCTGCCAGTAAACCTTAAATAAGTCATCACCTAACAAATTTGTGAAATGTAGTTGTGAGTTATAAGCGAAAATTTTAGACGAAAGAATCCAGTTATGGTTGCAGACTTGCAGTTGCCTACATTTGGTACTCATAGGTAGACGAGGGAGGGAATTGGCTGAAACACTTGCATCTTCTTAATTAATTTCTTTTATATCATATGTAAAGAGAGAAGAATTATTAGCTTTAGCTATGTGATTATGAAAGCATATTATGTGTACTACTTTTTTTTTTTTAATCTTTTTTAATTATCAAGATCCAAAATTTGTAATAAATTATTATAATGATTGAAAATAAATATGCGATTTCTTTTAAAATTCTTCAAATCTTTAGTAGTAAAATTTTATTCAGAAATATATTTTAAATTTTTTTAAAATAGTAATATAGTTTCATATAGTCTAAATTATGTTAGTGATTTTAATGCATTTACGATGAGTCACGTGGTAAAAGCACATTATACAATTTCTAATATTTATATGGAGAAAACACAACATGCATGCCATGTGTAATGATATATTACACAAAATCACATAACATGAACACAAATTCAGGAATAATAAATATTTAATTTATTAGGTGTAATGTGTATTTTTTTTTAAAAGAATATCATACTTATGGATAATTCATTTATTTGCACACGTAAATTGATTGTAATTATGTGTGTTTCTTGATATTTATGAACTATTTTACTTTATTTTTTCAAAAAAAAAAAATATTTTTATTTAATGTAATATTGAATGCTAAATAAAATTTTATCTCAGATAAAACAAAAACAAAAGTACCCATTCACATGATTGTAGCGTATCTGGTTATTTGTTGACAAAAACATTTTCATTAAGAGATTAAATTCTATAAGGATGGGGTGTAAAACCTATGTTTTACACCATCCAATAAGTGATTGCCACATCAGCATTTTATTTAAAATTTATTAATATTCAATACATCCTACCACACTTAATAATATCTCGATAGATTCCCAATTTGGTTGGATTTATATATGGTATGGAATTGATTGAGTGTGATTGAGTTTATTCTTAAATATGTGATAAGATGATGTGGCATGTTGGATTGGAGGGGTAAAACATGGGTTTTACACCACGTCCTTATAGAATTTAATCTCTTTCATTAAATGATGTTTTATATATTTTGGAAAAAGAAAAAGGTCAAACGATGCATAAATATCATGAGGACATGTAAAATAAATTTGTGTATGTGAACTAATGAAATATTGACAAACATATATATATATATATATATACTCATAATTATGTTATTTTAA